>NC_046658.1:4872046-4879568 GCF_010883055.1 Belonocnema kinseyi
GATATACTTTTCTATTTGGCGGGCTTCTCTCGTGATTAAATTATATTCGAAACTACAGTTTTAATATCAATAAAAAAAAGTGATTATTAATCAATTTATCTTCCCGTAGATTTCGGTAATAAAGTGTTTTTTTTTTCTACCAAAACACTTGAAAAATAATGCAAAATTTGCACTGTTTTTTATTTAATGTTGATTGATATACTTTTCTATTTGGCGGGCTTCTCTCGAAATTAAATTATATTCGAAACTACAGTTTTAATATCAATAAAATGAAAGTGATTATTAATCAATTTATCTTTCCGTAGATTTCGGTAAAAAAGTGTTTTCTTCTACCAAAACACTCGAAAGATAATGCAAAATTTGCACTTTTGTTGATTTAATGTTGATTGATAT
This sequence comes from Belonocnema kinseyi, assembly GCF_010883055.1. Lineage (NCBI taxonomy): Eukaryota > Metazoa > Arthropoda > Insecta > Hymenoptera > Cynipidae > Belonocnema > Belonocnema kinseyi. The sequence goes on from NC_046658.1 coordinate 4,872,440, forward strand.
ACTTTTCTATTTGGCGGGCTTCTCTCGAAATTAAATTATATTCGAAACTACACTTTTAATATCAATAAAATAAAAGTGATTATCAATCAATTTACATTTCGGTAGATTTCGGTAAAAAAGTGATTTTTTTTCTACCAAAACTCTCGAGTAATAATGCAAAATTTGCACTTTTGTTTATTTAATGTTGATTGGTATACTTTTTTATTTGGCGGGCTTCTCTCGAGATTAAATTATATTCGAAACTACAATCTTAATATCAATAAAGTAAAAGTGATTATTTATCAATTTATCTTTCCCTAGATTTCGGTAAAAAAATTTGTTTTTTTCTACCAAAACTCTCGAAAAATAATGCAAAATTTGCACTTTTGTTTATTTAATGTTGATTGATATATATTTTTTTATTTGGCGGGCTTCTCTCGAAACTAAATTATATAAGAAACTACACTTTTAATATCAATAAAAAAAAGTGATTATTAATCAATTTATCTTTCCGTAGATTTCGGTAAAAAAGTGCTTTTTCTACCAAAACACTCGAAAAATAATGCAAAATTTGCACTTTTGTTTATTTAGTGATGATTAATATACTTTTTTATTTAGCGGACTCCTCTTGAAATTCAATTACATTCGAAATTACACTTTTAATATCAATAAAATAAAGGTGATTATTAATGAATTTGTCTTTCCGTAGATTTTGTTAAAAAAGTGTTTTTTTTTTCTACCAAATAACTCGAAAAACAATGAAAAATTTGCACTTTCCTATATTTAATGTTGATTGATGTACTGTTATATTTGACGGGCTTCTCTCGAAATTAAATTATATTCCAAACTACACATTTAATATTAATAAAATAAAACTGATTATTAATCAATTTTCTTTCTGTAGATTTTGGTAAAAGAGTGTGTTTTTTCTATTAAAACACTCGAAAGGTAATGCAAAATTTGCTCTTTTGTTTATTTAATGTTGATAGATATACTTTTATATTTGTCGGGCTTCTCTCGAAACTAAATTATACTCGCAACTAAGCTTTTAATATCAATTAAATAAAAGTGATTATTAATCAACTTACATTTCGGTAGATTTCGGTAAACAAGTGTTTTTTTTTTACCAAAATACTAAAAAAATAATGTAAAATTTGCACTTTTTTATTTAATGTTGATTGATATACTTTTTTATTTGGCGCGCTTCTCTTGAAATTAAATTATATTCGAAACTACACTTTTAATATCAATAAAATAAAAGTGATTATCAATCAATTTATCTATCCCTAGATTTCGGTAAAAACGTGTTTTTTTTACCAAAACACTAAAAAAATAATGCGAAATTTGCACTTTTTTATTTAATGTTGATTGATATACTTTTTTATTTGGCGTTCTTCTCTCGAAATTAAATTATATTCGAAACTACACTTTTAATATCAATAAAATAAAAGTGATTATCAATCAATTTACATTTCGGTAGATTTCGGTAAAAAAAAATTTTTTTCTACCAAAACTCTCGAAAAATAATGCAAAATTTGCACTTTTGTTTATTTAATGTTGATTGGTATACTTTTTTATTTGGCGGGCTTCTCTCGAGATTAAATTATATTCAAAACTACAATCTTAATATCAATAAAGTAAAAGTGATTATTTATCAATTTATCTTTCCGTAGATTTCGGTAAAAAAATTTGTTTTTTTCTACCAAATCTCTCGAAAAATAATGCAAAATTTGCACTTTTGTTTATTTAATGTTGATTGATATATATTTTTTTATTTGGCGGACTTCTCTCCTGATTAAATTATATTCGAAACTACCCTTTTAATTTCAATCAAGTAAAAGTGATTATTAATCAATTTATCTTGCCGTAGATTTCGGTAAAAAAGTGTTTTTTTTCCTACCAAAACACTGGAAATATAATGCAAAATTTGCACTTTTATTTATTTAATGTTGATTGATATACTTTTTTATTCGGCGGGCATCTCTCGAATTTAAATTGTATTCGAAAGTACACTTTTAATATGAATAAAATAAAAGTGATTATTAATCAGTTTATCTGTCCATAGATTTCGGTAAAAACGTGTGTTTTTTTTACCAAAACACTCGAAAAATAATGCAAGATTTGCACTTTTGTTTGTTTCATGTTGATTGATATATTATTCTATTTGACGGGCTCTTCTCGAAACTAAACTTTTAATATTACTAAAATAAATGTGATTATTAATGAATTTATATATCCCCAGATTTCGATAAAAACGTGTTTTTTTTACTAAAACTCTCGAAAAATAATGCAAAATTTGCACTTTTATCTATTTAATGTTGATTGATATACTTTTTTTTATTTGGCGGGCATCTCTCGAAATTAAAATATATACGAAACTACACTTTTAATATCAATAAAATGAAACTAATTATTAATCAATTTATATTTCGGTAGATTTCGGTGAGAAAGTGTTTTTTTTTATACCAAAACCCTGGAAAAATAATGCAAAATTTGGACTTTTGGTTATTTAATGTTGATTGATATACTTTTCTATTTGGCAGCTTTCTCTCGAAACTAAATTATATTAGAAACTACACTTTTAATATCAATAAAATAAAAGTGATTATCAATCAATTTATCTTTCCGTAGATTTCGGTAAAAAAGTGTTTTTTTTTTTTTACCAAAACACTAAAAAAATAATGTCAAATTTTCATTTTTTTTATCTAATGTCGATTGATATACTTTTTTATTTGGCTTGCTTCTTTCGAAATTAAATTATATTCGAATCTACACTTTTAGTATCAATAAAATAAAAGTGATAATTAATGAATTTGTCTTTCCGTAGATTTTGGTAAAAAAGTGTTTCTTTTTTCTACCAAAACAATCGAAAAATAATGCAAAATGTGCACTTTTGTATATTTAATGTTGATAGATATACTATTATATTTGAGTGGCTTCTCTCGAAATTATATTGTATTCCAAGCTAAATATTTAATATTAATAAGAAACAAGTGATTATTAATCAATTTGTCTTTCCGTAGACTTTGGTAAAAAAGTGTGTTTTTTTTTTAATAAAACACTCGAAAAATAATGGAAAATTTGCACTTTTGTTTATTTCATGTTGATTGATATACTTTTCTACTTTCCGGGCTTCTCTCGAAATTAAATTATATTCGAAACTAGACTTTTAATATCAATAAAATAAAAGTGATTATCAATCGATTTATCTTTCCTTAGATTTCGGTAAAAAAGTGTTTTTTTACCAAAACACTAAAAAAATAATTCAAAATTTGCACTTTTTAATTTAATGCTGATTGATATACTTTTTCATTTGGCGTGCTTCTCTCGAAATTAAATTATATTCGAAACTACACTTTTAATATCAATAAAGTAAAAGTGATAATTAATCAATTTATCTTTCCATAGATTTCGATAACAAAGTGTTTTTTTTTCTACCAAAACTGTCGAAAAATAATGCAAAGTTTGCCCTTTTGTTTATTTCATGTTGATTGATATACTTATCTACTTGGCGAGCTTCTCTCGAAATTAAATTATATCCGAAATCAGAATTTTAATATCAATAAAATAAAAATGATTATTAATCAATTTATCTATCCACAGATTTCGGTAAAAACGTATTTTTTTACCAAAAAACTCGAAAAATAATGCAAAATTTGCACTTTTCTTTATTTAATGTTGATTGATATAGTTTTCTATTTGGCGGGCTTCTCTCGAAACAAAATCATATTTGAAACTCGACTTTTAATATCAACAAAATAAAAGTGATTATTACTCAATTTATCTTTCCATAGATTTCGATATAAAAGTGTTTTATTTTCTACCAAAAGAACCGAAAAATAATGCAAGATTTGCACTTTTGTTTATTTAATGTTGATTGATATACTTTTCTATTTGGCGGGCTTCTCTCGAAACATAATTATATTTGAAACTACACTTTTAATATCAATAAAATAAAAGTGATTATTACTCAATTTATCTTTCCGTAGATTTCGGTATAAAAGTGTTTTTTTTTTTCTACCAAAAGAACCGAAAAATAATGCAAGATTTGCACTTTTGTTTATTTTATGTTGATTCATATACTATTATATTTGGCGGACTTCTCTCGAAATTAAATTATATTCCAAACTACACTTTTATACAAGCCGGGGGGTGTGTGGTTGTCCCGACTTGATCTAAAGTAGTGAGAATAGTGGAGAGGAGATCTTGGATGGCCAGGCGAGTGAAGGTCTGACTGTGAGCGTGTGAGAGCTCGGCCGTTGTGTCGTGTGGAGCCGTCTGTACCTCTTCTGAGGTAGGGCTTCTCACCACGATAACGATGACGTCTGCGATGTGCAGGTCTTCCTGGGCGTGGCGAGCCATCGTGCCCTTCGGGGCAGAGGCTACTGCACCACGACTTCCGGCGTCTTCTCGGGCGCGGTGAGCCGTTCTTGCCCTTCTAGGCAGAGGCTACTTTACCGCGGCTTAGGTTTCCCGGGGCTGGATCTCTCCTCGTATGTGAAGGCTTTTGTTGTTAGCCTGCAGGAAGGTGACCAGCTGGGCCATTGACCGATTCTAGTTCCTGCGGGTGGTTGGAGGCGTCAGCGAGAGACGAGGGGCCCCTCGTATCTTCAGCAGGTATTGCCATTGTAAGGAGGAGCAAGGTAATGGAAATCTAAAGTAGGTGAAGAGAGGGCGGGGCTGCAGTGGGCGTGCCGACCCAGAAGTAGAAAGGAGGCGAGGCGGGGCTGATAGGAGCGTACCGACCTCTGGAAGGAAGAAAGATTGCGGGCGGGGCTGCAAGGAGCTTATCGACCCTAGAGAAAGAGAGAGGTATAAAGATTTCGGGCGGGGCTGCGAGAAAGCTTACCGACCCTAGAGAAAGTAAAGAGTGTGGGCGGGTGTCAAGAAGCGTACCGACCCTAGAGAAGGGAGAGAGAGAGGTATAAAGATTTCGGGCGGAGCTGCGAGAAAGCTTACCGACCCTAGAGAAAGTAAAGTTGTGCGGGCGGGGCTGCAAGGAGCGTACCGACCCTAGAGAAAAGAGAGAGAGAGAGAGAGACAGAGTAAGTGGAGAGAGGATTGCGAGAGTAGGATTATTCTCGAGAGAGAAAGGACAACAACCTGGAATTCTGTTTGGACTCGAAAGTACTTTATTCTCAAAAAGTGGCTTATAAAAGTTAGCCGAAAGCGACCAGGGGACTGAGGTTACCCAGCTGGAAGCCCGAATAGAAGTGCGTGCCTTTGCTTGCACGCACCCGCTTTTATGTCCGATGGCCGAGAGGCGGGCCGGCCGGCGATTGGCGCGGTCCTCTCGGCCACTCGCTTCGCTGATGGAGGGGCGCGTCGGCTGCCCGGTCCATCCCTTCCACTCGCCATGGTGAGCGCGCACCCGAACTCTCCACCGACAATATAGCGCGTCGGGCGAAGTCGCGCGAGCCTCGTGTGCGGCAAAATACAAAAGTACAAAACTAGCGAAAAGACAATTACTTACAGCATAAAATAAGAATAATTGGTGAATGAAAAGACGAGTATAGCCCTCAAAAGATTACAAATAGAAAATCCTAACTTAAAAGGAACACATTTATAAAACAAACCTAAAATTAAGAGAACTCGATATCGTAAAAAAAGTATATACATGAATCTTAAAATTAAAAGAAACACGATATCGAAAAGAAAAATACATTTGTAAAGAAAACTTAAAAGTGAAGCAACTCATAAAACGACTCTTATGCAATTTACCGTAATTAAAATAAACTCTACAAATTTTAAAACGAAATATCATAATGAAAAACAAAATATAGTCTGTGCTTTCTAACCTCGGTATTTTAAAATAAAGGAAAATTTTAAAACATGCAAGGATTACAATTAGTATTTTAATTTAATGGCGAATTTTTACTTTATGTATTGGTCACGTTGGGTTGGCGACCGCTGGTCGCTTTCCCAACGAGAAGGAAGAGGGAGAGAAAAGGAGAGAGATAGTTGACGCGGCGTGAGTCATGCTCACAGGCCTGGCGCGTGACGGGGAAACTTTCCGTCGCAGATGCGCCACGTGTGATTTTACGTCTCTCTTCCTTCCATTGACTAATGGAGAGAAAGCAAGGTCGTCTTATTGCCACTCTAAAGCAATTTAACCCAGAAGGTTTTCCCAGCCTGGGTTTATGTTTTGTAAACACAGACGGGGAATTATTCCAGGCAAATTGCTTCAGAGCTGTTCTCAACTACGGGGCCATAACAAATATTAATAAAATACGTGTGATTATAAATAAATTTGTCTTTCCGTAGATTTTGGTAAAAAAGTATGTTTTTTTCTAATAAATTACTCGAAAAATAATGCAAGATTTGCACTTTTGTTTATTTAATGGTGATGGATATACTATTATATTTGGCGGGCTTCTCTCGAATTTAACTTGTTTTCGAAACTACGCTTTTAATATCAATTAAATAAAAGTGATTATTAAGCAATTTATCTTTCCGTAGATTTCTGTAAAAAAAAGCGTTTTTTTTTCTACCAAAATACTCGAAAGATAATGCAATATTTTCACTTTTGTTTATTTAATGCTGATTGATATACTTTTTCATTTGGCGTGCTTCTGTCGAAATTAAATTATATTCACAACTACACTTTTAATATAAATAAAATAAAAGTGATTATTAATCAATTTATCTTTCCGTAAATTTCGATAAATAGCTGCTTTTTTCTACAAAAACACTCGAAAAATAATGAAAAAATTGAACTTTTGTTTATTTCATGTTGATTGATATAGTTTTCTATGTAGCGAGCTTCTCTTGAAATTAAATTATATTCGAAACTACACTTTTAATATCAATAAAATAAAAGTGATTATCAATCAATTTATCTATCCCTAGATTTCGGTAAAAACGCGTTTTTTTTACCAAAACACTAAAAAAATAATGCGAAATTTGCACTTTTTTATTTAATGTTGATTGATATACTTTTTTATTTGGCGTGCTTCTCTCGAAATTAACTTATATTCGAAACTACACTTTTAATATCAATAAAATAAAAGTGATTATCAATCAATTTACATTTCGGTAGATTTCGGTAAAAAAAAAATTTTTTTCTACCAAAACTCTCGAAAAATAATGCAAAATTTGCACTTTTGTTTATTTAATGTTGATTGGTATACTTTTTTATTTGGCGGGCTTC
>NC_046658.1:4879668-4894208 GCF_010883055.1 Belonocnema kinseyi
TATTAAAACTGTAGTTTCGAATATAATTTAATTTCGAGTGAAGCGCGCCAAATAGAAAAGTATATCAATCAACAGTACATAATCAAATGTGCAAATATTGCAGTATTTTTCGAGTGTTTTGGTAGAAAAGAACACTTTTTTAACGAAATCTATGGAAAGATAAATTGATTATTAATCACTTTCATTTTATTGATATTAAAACTGTAGTTTCAAATGTAATTTTGTTTCGAGAGAAGCCCGCCAAATAGAAAAGTATGACAATCAACATTAAATAAACAAAAGTGCAAATCTTGCATTATTTTTCGGTCCTTTTGGTAGAAAATAAAACACTTTTATACCGAAATCTACAGAAAGATAAATTGAGTAATAATCACTTTTATTTTATTGATGTTAAAACTGTAGTTTCGAATATAATTTAATTTCGAGAGAAGCCCGCCAAATAGAAAAGTATATCAATCAACATTAAATAAACAAAAGTGCAAATTTTGCATTACTTTTCATGTGTTTTGGTAGAAAAAAAAACTCTTTTTTACCGAAATCTACGGAAAGATAAATGGATTAATAATCACTTTTTTTTTATTGATATTAAAACTGTAGTTTCAAATATAATTTTGTTTCGAGAGAAGCCCGCCAAATAGAAAAGTATCTCAATCAACAGTACATAATCAAATGTGCAAATATTGCCTTATTTTTCGAGTGTTTGGGTAGAAAAGAACACTTTTTTAACGAAATCTACGGAAAGGTAAATTGATTAATAATCTCTTTTATTTTATTGAAATTAAAACTGTAGTTTCGAATATAATTTAATTTCGAGAGAAGCCCGCCAAATAGAAAAGTATATCAATTAACATTAAATAAACGAAAGTGCAAATTTTGAATTATTTTTCAAGTGTTTTGGTAGAAAAAAAAAACTTTTTTACAGAAATCTACGGAAAGATAAATTGATTAATAATCACTTATATTTTATTGATATTAAAACTGTAGTTTCGAATATAATTTAATTTCGAGAGGAGCCAGCCAAATAGAAAAGTATATCAATCAACAGTACATAATCAAATATGCAAATATAGCATTATTTTTCGAGTCTTTTGGTAGAAAAGAACACTTTTCTACGGATTTCTACGGAAAGATAAATTGATTAATAATCACTTTTATTTTATTGATATTAAAACTGTAGATTCGAATACCATTTAATTTCGAGAGAAGCCCGCCAAATAGAAAAATATATCAATCAACATTAAATAAACAAAAGTGCAAATATTGCATTATTTTTCGAGATTTTTGGTAGAAAAGATTACTTTTTTACCGAAATCTACGGAAGGATAAATTGATTAAAAATCACTTGTATTTTATTCATATTAAAACTGTAGTTTGGAATATAATTTAATTTCGAGAGAAGCCCGCCAAGTAGAAAAGTATATCAGTCAACATTAAATAAACAAAAGCGCAAATTTTGCATTATTTTTCAAGTGTTTTGGTAGAAAAAAAACACTTTTTACCGAAATCTACGGAAAGATAAATTGATTAAAAATCACTTTTTTTTTATTGATATTAAAACTGTAGTTTCAAATGTAATTTTGTTTCGAGAGAAGCCCGCCAAATAGAAAAGTATGTCAATCAGCATTAAATAAACAAAAGGGCAAATCTTGCATTATTTTTCGGTTCTTTTGGTAGAAAATAAAACACTTTTTTACCGAAATCTACGGAAAGATAAATTGATTAATAAACACTTTTATTTTATTGGTATTAAAACTGTAGTTTGGAATATAATTTAATTTCGAGAGAAGCCCGCCAAATAGAAAAGTATAGCAATCAACACTAAATAAACAAAAGTGCAAATTTTGCATTATTTTTCAAGTGTTTTGGTAGAAAAAAAACACTTTTTTACCGCAATCTACGGAAAGATAAATTGATTAATAATCACTTGTTTTTATTGATATTAAAACTGTAGTTTCAAATATAACTTTGTTTCAAGGGAAGCCCGCCAAATAGAAAAGTATGTCAATCAACATTAAATAAACAAGAGTGCCAATTTTGCATTATTTTTCGAGTGTTTTGGTAGAAGAAAACACTCTTTACCGAAATGTACGGAAAGATAAATTGATTAATAATCACTTTTATTTTATTGATATTAAAACTGTAGTTTCGAGTGTAATTTAATTTCGAGAGAAGCACGCGAAATAGAAAATTATATCAATCAACATTAAATAAACAAAAGTGCAAATCTTGCATTATTTTTCGGTTCTTTTGGTAGAAAATAGAACACTTTTATATCGAAATCTACGGAAAGATATATTGAGTAATAATCACTTTTATTCTGTTGATATTAAAAGTGCAGTTTCAAATATGATTTTGTTTCGAGAGAAGCCCGCCAAATAAAAAAGTATATCAATCAACATTAAATAAACAAAAGTGCAAATTTTGCATTATTTTTCCAGTGTTTTGGTAGAAGAAAACACTTTTTTACCGAAATCTACGGAAAGATAAATTGATTAATAATCACTTTTATTTTATTGGTATTAAAACTGTAGTTTCGAATATAATTTAATTTCGAGAGAAGCCCGCCAAATAGAAAAGTATAGCAATCAACATTAAATAAACAAAAGTGCAAATTTTGCATTATTTTTCAAGTGTTTTGGTAGAAAAAAACACTTTTTTACCGCAATCTACGGAAAGATAAATTGATTAATAATCACTTTTATTTTATTGATATTAAAACTGTAGTTTCGAATATAATTTAATTTCGAGAGAAGCCCGCCAAATAGAAAAGTATATCGATCAACAGTAAATAATCAAAAGTGCATGTATTGCATTATTTTTCAAGTGTTTTGGTAGAAAAGAACACTTTTTTACCGAAATCTACGGAAAGATAAATTGATTAATAATCACTTTTATTTTATTGATATTAAAACTGTAGTTTCGAATATAATGTAGTTTCGAGAGAAGCCCGCCAAATAGAAAAGTATGTCAATCAACATTAAATAAATAAAAGTGCAAATTTTGCATTATTTTTCGAGTGTTTTGGTAGAAAAAAACACTCTTTTACCGAAATCTACGGAAAGATAAATGGATTAATAATCACCTTTTTTTATTGATATTAAAACTGTAGTTTCAAATATAATTTTGTTTCGATGGAAGCCCGCCAAATAGAAAAGTATGTCAATCAACATTAAATAAAGAAAAGTGCAAATCTTGAATTATTTTTCGGTTCTTTTGGTAGAAAATAAAACACTTTAATACCGAAATCTACGGAAAGATAAATTGAGTAATAATCACTTTTATTTTGTTGATATTAAAAGTGAAGTTTCAAATATGATTTTGTTTCGAGAGAAGCCCGCCAAATAAAAAAGTATATCAATCAACAATAAATAAACAATAGTGCAAGTTTTGCATTATTTTTCGAGTGTTTTTGTAGAAGAAAACACTTTTTTACCGAAATCTACGGAAAGATAAATTGATTAATAATAACTTTTATTTTATTGATATTAAAACTGTAGTTTGGAGTATAATTTAATTTCGAGAGAAGCACGCGGAATAGAAAAGTATATGAATCAGCATTAAATAAAAAACAGTGAAAATTTTGCATTATTTTTCGAGTGTTTTGGTAGAAGAAAACACTTTTTTACCGAAATCTACGGAAAGATAAATTTATTAATAATCACTTTTATTTTATTGATATTAAAACTGTAGTTTGGAATATAATTTAATTTCGAGAGAAGTCCGCCAAATAGAAAAGTATATCAATCAACAGTACATAATCAAATGTGCAAATATTGCATTATTTTTCGAGTGTTTTGGTAGAAAAGATCACTTTTTTACCGAAATCTACGGAAAGATAAATTGATTAATAATCACTTTTATTTTATTGATATTAAAACTGTAGTTTCGAGTATAATTTAATTTCGAGAGAAGCCCGCCAAATAGAAAAGTATATCAATCAACATTAAATAAACAAAAGTGCAAATTTTGAATTATTTTTCAAGTGTTTTGGTAGAAAAAAAAACACTCTTTAACTGAAATCTACGGAAAGATAAATTCATTAATAATTACTTTTTTTTATTGATATTAAAACTGTAGTTTCAAATATAATTTTGTTTCGAGAGAAGCCCGCCAAATAGAAAGGTATGTCAATCAACATTAAATAAACGAAAGTGCAAATTTTGCATTATTTTTCTAGTGTTTTGGTAGAAGAAAACACTTTTTTAACGAAATCTACGGTAAGATAAATTGATTAATAATCACTTTTATTTTATTGATATTAAAACTGTAGTTTCGAATATAATTTAATTTCGAGAGAAACCCGCCAAATAGAAAAGTATATCAATCAATAGTAAATAATCAAAAGTGCATGTATTGCATTATTTTTCGAGTGTTTTGGTAGAAAAGATCACTTTTTTACCGAAATCTACGGAAAGATAAATTGATTAATAATCACTTTTATTTTATTGATATTAAAACTGTAGTTTAGAATATAATGTAGTTTCGAGAGTAGCCCGCCAAATAGGAAAGTATGTCAATTAACATAAAATAAACAAAAGTGCAAATTTTTCATGATTCTTCTAGTGTTTGGCTAAGAAAAAAACTTTTTTTTACCGAAATCTACCAAGAGATAAATTGCTCAATAATCACTTCTATTTTATTTAAATACTAAAAGTGTAATTTCGGATATAATTTGATTTCGAAAGAAGCCCGCCTTATCAATATATGTAGCAGTAAACATTAAATAATCGAAATTTCAATTTTTGTATTATTTTTCAAGAGGTTTGGCGGAAAGAAAACCTTTCTGAAAGACTCTCACATTATTTGATCTGGAATAAATGGGGTCATAAGCAAGGGCTTCGTCGCGATCTGAGGTATACGCTGGTATAAATTCTCCAATGTTACCGACAATGCAGTTTTCGCAAGGATAGTCTTAAGTCAAGAATAGATCAGTAGTGACCACTGGCGGTAAAGCCGGGAACTAAAAAACCGGTTTTCCGCAGAATTTTTCCTGGTTTATTTTACTTTGTTTTCAGCAAAACCTTGTTTAAATAAATGAATAATTTAATCTTTTTTTATTGTTATTATGTTTATTAGTACTTTCCGCATGGCGGGCTTCTCCCATTCTTAACATCCAAAATTTTCGGAATTCGAGAATCTCAGATTTTGTTAATAAAAATTTTTAAAAATTAATAAAATTAATTTTGAAGAGAAGCCCGCGATAGATGTCGATATACTTTTAACAGTGCAAAAAACAAAATTTGAATTAATGCATTATTTTGCGAGTGGTTTTGCTGAAACTATTTGAAGGAAGTTACCGTTTCACCTTAATGAAGAAAATGCAAGTTTTAAAATTTGAACTTAATACAAAATTTCGAGCTGCGCAAAGATTATTAGCAAGATTTGAGTTTAATAGTACTGAATGGTTAAATTCAAATTTCTCTGTTCCATGTATTACAGTACAAGATTCTGCTTCCTCTTCACACTTCGGCCGCCCATAGCTTAATTTTCCTGGAATACCAGATCGTTCAAAACGTTGAGAAGTTTCTAAAATCAGTGCTAAGTTGAAACATGATCCCCTAAGGTTAATTATGGCTTGTCGTTACGCAGATAAACAATCCGTAAATGGAGATTTGTATTCGATTTGCGATATTATTTTAGAAAATTCAGAAACCCTAAGCAAAATTAGGAAATTATTAAGTGAACCATCTATTTCACTAAGAAAGAGAACTGCACAAGAAGCTTTAACATTTTTGTTTCAAAATTCACTGTCTAAGGAAGTGTATCAAAATATACGTTTGGAATCCAAATCATGCGGAGCAGATATTTGGTCTAGATATAATGGTACTAGAGCTGCTCACGAAGAATGCAGGCCACCGAAGGAAACAGTTTATATTTACGAAAAAAAGCAAAGACAACCCTTCGAATGTTATTAACTCATACTACAAAACGAATTACAAATTTGCAAGCAGAAGTGATTATTCAGTATATGAAAAGCAAAGGCGTGACGGAAATAAAAACAATAATGATGTGCTCTTGGGGTTTCGACGAAAATTCTGATTATGCGTGTTTTAAGAAAAGCTACACATTAGTAGAAGAAAACATTCCGCAGAGCGATCAAAATTTATTTGTTACCACCGCTATTCCATGGCGATTGTTAACCGCAAATAATATCATACTATGGAATAATAAAGCATTGCAATCACCAAGATGTTGTTTTAGAGCAAAAACAGAATGTTGAAAATTAAATCGACAAACTGAAAATTCTTTAAGTTGAATTGTATGATGATCATTTTATTCGTATCCATTTTTCTTTATATTTTACCTTAATAGATGGAAAGGTATTGAATATTATTACCAATACTAAGTCGATAAAAACCTGTCCAATTCACCATGCAACTCCGAAAATGTTCAATACTCTGAACAACAAAGATAAGGGAATCTTTCTGCCAGATCCCAAATCTCTGCTGTACGGACTCTCTCCCCTTCGTGCGTGGAGCAGAATCTTTGAAACATGTTTGCATATTTCTTACAGGACTAACATCAAAGTCTGGCAAATGAGAAGTGTTAAACATAAAGAATAATGCGCACTGAGAAAAAGGCAAATACAAAGTACTCCTTGGGAAAAGTTAGGAATAATAGTGGAAAAGCGAAAACCAGGCGTCTCTGGTACCACTAATGATGGCAATACAGCATGAAAGGCTTTTGATAAGCCAGAACTTCTTGCGGAATATATTAACTTCGACCATAAGTTACTTTGTAATTTAAAAACGATTTTAATCGCCCTTTCTTGTCATCTTACAATTGACCCAATGAAATTCGAAATATTGTACAATGCGACTGCGGAACTCTACATTCAGAATTACAACTGGTCTCCTATACTATCGACACTGTATAAAATTCTTATGCATGTTGCTAATGTCATAAGAACAATTGTTCTTTCAGTGGGTATGCTCGCTGAGGAAGCTTATCAGTCTAGAAATAAAAATTATAAAAATGACAGATTCTCTCGCAGCATAACTTTCAGCCGCAAAGCAAACATAGAAGTTATGGTTTTCAGAGCTCTGGATAGCTCGGATGCAATCATATGCTTCCTTAATTTTCAATCACGAAATAAAAAGAAAATTGTGTTAAACCTTACTCCGGAGGTAAGAGATTTACTAAAGATTTCGCAAGAGGACGAATTGTGTCAATCCGACGTAGAAATTCAGAACAAAAACGATGCATTGCCAGGTATCCATCAAACATTTGATACTTTAGGCGATACAGAATTATCGGATGATGAAGAAGGAATTTAACGTGATTATAAATAAATGTTTCATTTTAAGTAGATCATTTTTAAAATACTTTTTAATATTTCCGTCCTCGGTGTTGAATCTGCTAAATGTTTTTTTAGTTTTAAATTCTGACTCCAGATTCGTAATCAGCGCCCTCGAAAACCCGTAGGTACCACGTTTAAAGTAGATACAATAGTTTTTTGAAATACTCATCCGCTATGTTTGATCCGCCATTTTTCTTTAATTCTGACTTCAGATTCGACGTCAGCGTCCTCGAACACTTATAGCTACCACGTTTCAAGTAGATCCAATTATTATTATTATTATTACACCATTAAGCCATTTGCCTTTCGGGGTAGGCGTGACTCACTCGGCAAGGGAAAGGAGAAGTGTGTGGAAGGGATAGAGATTTTTCAGATTGATCCAGAATTCTCGTGCTATTTAAGTAAATAACACGTTCGTACCACAACACTGCTCCGACCCAGGTTGCTGATCAATCTCTCTAGCAATCACCCCAAGCGAAGAATCTCACGAAGTCGTTATGTAAGGTTCCCCACTTGCGTCCATTAGTGGCCAAGGTCTTTATTTCAGGCGTCATTCACTCTACTGACACTCTTTTTATTAACTATTTACCGCCATACTTTCCTGTCCTGGCATACTTCTCTAGCTTCTTTTATGACCATGCATTTTTTCTTGCAGGCTCTCGTGTTTCTGTGACTTTTTATGTCTCTTCTAACTAGGGTCTCATTCACACATTCTAACCATTCTTTCCGCGGTCTACCTCTGGGCACGCTGCCATTTACTTTAACTTGATAGACTTGTTTCGTTAGTCGTTCATTTGGCATTCTCTCAACATGCCCGAACCATCTTCACCGATTTCTTTCCCACGTGTCTACTAGCGTCTCTTCTGCACCACATTCTTTTAGAATTGTCTCGTTACTTACTTTGTCCATCATGGTTTTCCCGCATATTATGTGCTTGAATCTCATGTCAATTGCGTTAATTTTACTCTTTTCTTTTTCTTGATAAGTCCATGACTCGCTACTGTATAGTACTGTCGGTACACTTATGGAATTATGTATTGCCATTTTAGCTTTATTTGATATATTTTTACTTCTGATAAGGGGACCTGCTCTACCAATAACCTTCTTAACTTCATTTATTCGTCTATCTAATTCCTCATCTATCTTCCCGTCCCTAGTAAATAAGCTACCAAGGTATACGAACTTGTCAACTTGTTCTATTCTTTCATCATTTAATAAAATATTGCATAGTCTTTTCTCACTATTTCTTTCGAAACCATAGTTTTTGTTTTATTCGCGTTAATTTTGAGGACTATGCTCTTCATGCTTGCATCTAGTTTATTTAACATTCTTTGTAAGTCTTCGATAGACTCTGCCATAACAACCTTATCATCTGTGAACGCTAACCCACGTACCCTTACTGTTTGGAGATCCACACCCTCTTCGTCGAAGAGAGCCATTCTTAAACACTTGTCCATAAATAATATAAATAACCATGAAGACATAACGCATCCTTGTCTAACTCCTTGAATAATATCGAAACAGTCACTCATTTTCCCATTCACTCTTGCACTTGCTTTGCTACCTGTATATATTGTTTTTATAGCTTTTAGGATCCATCCAATGACTCCATACTCTTTCAGGACTTCCCAAAGTTTACTTCTATCTACCTTGTCAAAAGCTTTTTTTAGATCAACAAATGCACAGAAAACTCTTTTTCTTACTCTCAAACTTTTTTCTGTAATCTGCCTTAAGCTAAATATTTGATCCGTACATGACCTTCCTGGCATAAACCCACTTTGGACTTCCCAAATCTTTGCTTCTGTTATTTTCATTACCCTACGAATAAGTATTTTTGAATATATTTTATTTACGGTGCTTAATAAGCATCATCATAAATATAAGCAAATAATCCCTCTGTAATTATTGCACTCGCTTTCATCTCCCTTTCTCTTGTATATTGGTACGATAATCGCTTTTTTCCAATCGTCTGGGACGTCTCTCATCTCGAAACATAAATTTATCAATTTGCACAGTCTATGTGGTATGCACGCGCCACCGTATTTAAGCATTTCAACGTTAATACCGTCTACCCCGGCAGCCTTACCGTTTTTCAAGTTCTTAATTATATCCCTAACCTCAGTGACACAGACTTTCTCAATTGAGTTTTCCATCGCATCGTGTTCAACATCGCAGTTGTGGTGTCCTATAGCTTCATCTCCGAATTATCTCCTAAAATAGTCTCTGAAAGCCTCTAGCATTCCGTCTGCATTATATACCATTTCCCCCCTACTATTTCTCATATTGACAATTTCTGTACTTCTGTTTCCTTTCATTTCTTTATAAAGTAGTTTCCTGCTTCCTTCAAAGACGTTTTGTCTTTTTATCTCTTCTTCTGCTCTAATTGTATCTTTACTTTCTTTAACTAATCGCTTAAGTATCCTGTTTTCGCGTCTATAATCATTTCTACGTCTATTTCTTTCTTCATTGCTAAGACCTGCGATCTTCAAAGTTCTCTTGTACGCTTCTCTTTTTGCTTATTGGGCAGCCTGAATTTCATCATTCCACCACGCATCACCAGACATTCTTCCTACAACTGCGGTTCCACACACTTCGATCGTGCATCTAACAAGGATATCCCGTAACATTGTCCAGGCGCCCTCTATATCTTCGTTTTTTATACGGTCCTCCCATGTTGCCCTATTTATGCTTTCGATTATCTTATTTTGGAAATCTATTCACACATCCGGTTTCTGTAGGTTCTCAATTTTGATTCGCGTTTGTTTAGCTTTCTTGGTTCTCTTTTTTCTCCATCCCCGACCTAAGTTGATTTGTGAGATCACAAAATAATGATCAGTGTTGCATTCAGGACCCCTCATGACTCTTGCATCTTTGATTAACTCTCTTAGTCTTTCATCCGCAACAACAAAGTCAATTATACTGCGGCTATTTCCTTTAGACCAGGTGTACATGTGGATCATTTTATACCTAAACCAAGTATTTGTAATAAACAGACCCCTTTCTAAGCATAGACCAACTAATTTATCTCCGTTATAGTTTGTTCTTGGATCCCCAAAATTACCTAATACTCTTTCTGTATCCTGATTTTGGATGCCCACCCAACCGTTCATTTCTCCTAGTAGATCCAATAATTTTTTTAAATACTCGTCCGACATATTGGGTCCGCCATTTTGTTTTTTTGTAATTCTGATATCAGATGCGGAATCAGCACCCACGAAAACCATATATAAGTGACCTTGCAATTCATTTTTGTACATTTTAATGTGTTTTCCAACTTTTGGCCACGGAACCGGGTCGCCTGGTCCACTGTGCACTGACTGCCGTTGTTGCGCGCCGATATCATACTATGTCTATCAGAGATGAAATTAGATCTATTTGTTGATATAAATAAGAAGGTGTTAATGGGCATAAGATTGGGGTAGAAAATGCAGCTATGTAGGTTAAAACTTATTAGACTTTTAAAAAGACATACGATTGCGAGGATTTATCTCTAAAAACAAATAGGTTGTTTAGACATTCCAAAGCTATGCGCCATCTGTCCTACATAATTTCTTTGATATTTTAAATAATAAATTCCTTAAATGTTCCCATTTGTTATTCACCGATAGGAAGTTTACAAATTCATTTTTTATGTATTTGTCACTTATCTGAGTTCATTTCTTTTAATATTTTCAATAATTAGCTATTGAAAAAAAAAACGTGTTTAATTCAAAAATGACATAATAGAATTTGCAAGATTGCAGAAGACTTGAAACGTTGAAATCATAGTTCATATAATAATCTGTTCAAAAAATTCACTTGACTTACTTGATACATTAAAATAAAGCATCATGAATGATGAAATAAATTAAGCAATATTAAAATCTAATGCAAGGAAACTGTGAGTCAAACATTGAAAAAATAGTAGAGTGATAACGTGAACACCTACTTTCTGGAACAGTTACATCGACATTTAGTAAAATAAAAATCGATTAATACAAAAATGAATACACTGGCGTGCAAAAGTTCAGGCCACCTCTGTTCAGGCCACCTCTTTTTTTCATAACTGAATAAATTCTTTTCATTTTAATTATACCAGAGCTAAAAAAATTTCTCTTTAAAAGGTTGAATGTTTTCGAAATTCTGTATAAAATAAGCTCAGGGTGAAACCAATTTGTCTAGTTTTTAAGTAGATATTGAAAAAAAGTGTAAATTTCAATGTTTTCTTAAATTTTCAATTACTTTCGAATTAATCAACATTTTTCAATGTTTTTTCGACTAATTTTGAAGCTATTTTTTCATTGTCTCACTACAGCTTACAAGTTGTAAAAATTTTTTTTCTGATTCCAAGAACTTGAAGTTATAAAGTAGGCAAAATTTGAAAACATATTATCTGTTGGCAAATCAAAACGGAAGTTAAATGAATATATATTTTGAGGAAATTACATACAACATTCATGATTATATTTTTCATATATTTTACAAAAATATTTTTGTTGCAAAAAATAATATTGTAATTTTTCCAACTTTTTTATTACAATTTCAAGTTCATGCAATTCAAAAACAAAATTTGTATTATTTATACTCATAAGCTGTTGTAACACGGTGAAAAAAGCTTCAAAATTAGCCCAAGAACATTGAAAAATGTTGACTATTACGGAAGTTATTGAAAATTTAAGAAAACATTCAAATTTACACTATTTTTGAAATATCTACTTTATAACTAGACAAATTGGCCTCACCCTGGGTTTAGATTTTACAGAATTTCAAAAACAAGCAACCTTTTAAAGAGAAATTTTGTCAGCTCTGGTATAATTAAAATTAAGTGAATTTATTCAGTGGTAAAAAAAGAGGTGGTCTAAAGCTTTTGCACGGCAGTGTATAGTTTATAAAATTTGAGAAAGGTATATTGCTTTCTGGCTTATTAATTTCCAGAAGTCAAACCTTTTTGCTGTAATTTTAGAACCCTTTAGAACATTGCGACAAAGAGGAAGACATTTTTAATAGGTAAATACAGTGAAATTACATGTAGCATGTATAGTCTAGAGAGAAAGAGAGATGGAGAGAGAAAGAGAAATAGGTATGTGTTAAAAAAAAATTTTATTTGAAAAATAATTTTCCTTAATTTACTATATTGCAGAACGGGTTGGGATTAAGCGACTCTAAACCAGTTACAGATCTCACAGAATACCTCAACAAATGAATTAACCCAAATAAAATTTTTGCATGAATCTTGAAAAATGGCAACAGAATCTTAAGAGTACCTTTTAAAAACAGTGGATCGCTGTGACAGTCTTAAAATTTTATGTTGATATAGTTAGGATGTCAAATAAACTATTTGAGTTGAAGAACATATAATTTGAAAGCTCTTGTGAGAATGTACTCTCTTGAAATAAAGTATCATGAATGATCAAAATAAATTCAGCAGTATTAAAATTTAATTCACGGAGTTTGTAAATCGAACGCATGGGAAAAAATGATACTGTGATCACATGACATGTACTCACGAGAACTCATAAATCAAAATTTAGTGACACAGAAAATTCAAAAAATACAAAGATGAATATTGTTTATAGAAATCGAGGATGATATATAGCTTTCTAGCTAAGTCATTTAATTCAGAGAATATAAAAACCTATCTTAGTGATATTCTACAGCTAGACGTGTTGATTATAACTTAGAAACCTCAAATCAACCTCTCTCTTAAATCAACATTAAATAATAAAGAAATCTAATTTAATAATAATTATTATAGTGAAGAATCAATTATATTAAAATCCGCTGTTATATAACAGTGGAAAATAATTATTTTCTTTGAACCCACATTTAATTATATTTAAATAAATCCATTTAAACAGATAAGGATTTCTGATTAACATACGGTTGTCTTGACTATGTTAACTTATTATACGTTGAATCTTGAATCAAATCTAAATCAAGTTAAATAAACTCTTAAAATGTATCTAGAATAATGATCCTGAAAAAAAGCACTAAAAGAGAAAAATTAAATTTTGTAAAAAAAAATTAGCTTATTTATAGATGGCGAACTCTTTCCATTATAAAAACAAGGCAGTGAAAGTATGTCTGTTTAAGTACCCATGCATATAATGAATTGTAATAATATAAATTGATTGAAACCATACATTTTTCAGGGTAGCTGAGAATAAAATTGAGCAATAAGAAGCAAAAATATTAAATTATCAATTATAAATCAAATTTGTACTTTATTTTGCAATAACTGAATAAGCAATCCCAGGCCGAGGTTCAAGAATGAATGTAATATACATTTAATATAATAGTGTTAAACGTTATGAAGAAAAGTTCGCATTTTGGAAAAAAATGAGTACGAAGCACGAGATACGTGATGAGAATGTGTTCGTTAAACCCTACGGAGCTTTAACAAAAGATAATTCGCAACCACCAAATTACAGTTTTTCCGCGAAGATTTAAGTCTTGATTCAAATAAGTAATTCATACTAACACAATTAT
Organism: Belonocnema kinseyi; assembly: GCF_010883055.1. Taxonomy (NCBI): domain Eukaryota; kingdom Metazoa; phylum Arthropoda; class Insecta; order Hymenoptera; family Cynipidae; genus Belonocnema; species Belonocnema kinseyi. The sequence goes on from NC_046658.1 coordinate 4,893,437, forward strand.
AAATTACGAGAAATGCTAAAATTATAATAAAATAATATTTATTATAGTAATATTGTACAATTTCAAAAATAATGAAATATATCCTTTTATCCGAACTCTTGAAAAGTTAAATAATAACTTGTTTTAGTGAAAATTTTGACTAGTAAGAAGTCATTTTAATATAAAAATTGAGTTTCAACTTAACAATTACTAAAATAATTAAATACAGCCGATAATTATTGGAGATTTTCTAATAAATTAAATGAGTTGCCCCCTTTCAAATTTGTAAGTGAAAATTGAGTTATACTTTTTACATAAATAAGTTGATCGGGAGACTCCCTTAAGGTATGTATAGGCGCCATCCAAAGTTAACATATATGAAAAATCAATATATTAGCGGGCGCTCATAAAAAAGCATTTAGGTTTCCTATACATTTTTAATCAAGAAGTATATTTTGGATTGCATCGGAAACAAATGAATTCAAAATTCCATAATGTAGTTGATGACACGAATATTCCTTTCACTTTTACTATTTCAATATGAGTAATTTATTATTCATTTAAAAAATATTTTCTTTAATAGAATCCAAAACATGCATCAGGGACTTTCTTAGAAAAAATATGGATGAAAAGAATTTGGAGGACACCTTTTACTTTATTGCTATTACTTATAATAATACAAGTGTAAATCGTGGATATCATTGGATATTCTTTTCACTCTTTCCATTGCAATCTAACATATATTTATTTATAAACAATATAATCTTTTTAGGGAGCCTTAGCTCGGCTTAGG
>NC_046658.1:4894308-4900473 GCF_010883055.1 Belonocnema kinseyi
ATTATTATATTTGAGAAGATTTGAAATACTGTGAAAATGTTGCATGAAAAAATGTAACTTTTGGATTTTCCATTGTTTTGTATGCTGTCACAATTGAAATTTTTGATTTGTCAAGAAAATTCAAAAAGTTGTTATGATGATCTTCTAGGGCATTTAGAAATGAAACTTTTTCTTCTCTTGCAATTATTTCATATCTTCCGTTAATTGGCTTAATAGGTTTATTTTCGTGTGTTGTTTGGAATTTTGTAAATGCTATAACTCTAGTAATTTTAAATTTTATGAAAAAAGTCATTAGATAAATTGTTCGACTTTTTAAATACTATGAATAACCGTACAGACATTTCTTGAGTTTTTAAAAAATGGTCTTGAAAATATTCAAAATGGACTTACTTTTATTATTTTTATCAAAAATGTCTTACTAACGAACTTGTACCAAAAGCCAATCTAATAGATTAATTTTTTTTTAAATTTAACGTGCTCACAGGCTTACATAAATACAGACATAACTACAGACAGGCATACAGACAGACATATTCGTAAAAACCTGTTTTTCAGATTCAGGGGGTCTCAAAATGTGGACCTTTTGACAAAAACTAGAACGGGGTCAAATTTTACACAAATCTAATACCTTCTCTTGATGAGAATGTAAAAATCCGATACCATATTAGGAAATGCAGTTTACAGAAAGCCTACGCATACAAACAGATACCGAGAGAGAGAAAATGATCCGATAAAGAAAGAGAAAAATGACCACCACCCTACCCTATATCCAAGGTGTCACAGAACAAATAGGAATAATTCTCAACAAACACAACGTCCAAACCATATTTAAACCACCTGCGAAATAGGGCAACTACTAAATAACTCTCAAGGCAAAAAGGCACCCCATAGTGATCCAGAAGTATATAAAATCCCTTGTTCTTATGGCAAAGTCTATATTGGAGAAACCGAGAGAGCGGTGAGCCAACGTATAAAGGAACATGACAGTAAAGTCAGGCTAAAACATTTCACACAATCAGTACTAGCTGAACACCATATTGAAACAGAAAACATAGAATGCACTTGAAATCTTAAAACACCCTAATAACATCATTAGGTACAATGGATATAATACCAATCAAATTTGGCGTTTCGTGTTCCCGGATTTTTAAAAATAAAAAGACTTTATTGGCCAATCAGGTTCGACCAGTCGAACAAGGGAGAGTTGCGACACGAGGTAATCCAAATCTGAGAGTCGTGGGACCGGTACCTCTAGAGAAAAAGGTTCTCTAAGTACTTAAAGCTGTCGCTTTTGGTGGTTTGGAACCCACCTTAAGCTATAGACGCTCCTCCCACCACCAAGTAAGTATATGTGGGGTGTGTAAAGGAATAGGGAAGTAGGTACAAGAAAAATGTTAAAAATGTAAAGAATTAATAAAAAATAAGACTGTTCAAACTTTTCGCGCCCCATGAAAATATTAAAGTTCTGGAACAGCGGCGACCCATACGAATTTAAAATTGTGCGCGGCTCTGCCAGTTCTCGCAGACAGTCGAAGACTGTTTGTCTGACTTGTATTCAAACTCTTCATTTCTGAGTCACGAACTTATTTAATTCGAGACTTCAAAAATATGAAAAAATGATATGCGCCCATGATTCACGCACGCGCACACCTAATATCGTGCTACTAGGGCGGACATCCGATAAGTCCGCAATTCCTGGAATTTTCCGCCCCTACAGCCCCGAAGTTGGAAATTTATCGGACGTATACTGTATACGATTTTTTGTAAACTGTCTGATAAAACTTCCAGGACTGTTGTTCCTTGACTGTGATTGAAAAATTTCATGACTCTTTCTAATTTGTTCATGTCAATTTATGATCCCTTTATAGAAAACGTACGAGAAATTATAAAAATGATGGCCCGTCCACAGTTCTAGCACTAATCTAGGATATTTTCAAAGACTTTCTTTTTAGTGTGATAACATGTAAATCCTCATCAAAAATTTCAAAATCGAAAAACTCTGCAGTCTCAATTTTTCGGCAGTATGATAATTATAAAATTAAAGAACTTTAGGTCAAATGAGGTTTCTTGGATAAATCTAAAAAAAAATGGCAAAACAAGGCATCCTAGGAAACAATGAACTTCGTGGCTAAACTTAGGGCTTCATTTGCAATTAGGTTCGAAAGAGCTGCAAGTTATTTAAGGTTGACAGGTTCCAACGATTTTGCATGCTTATACGCATTTACCTTGATAATGCAAAATATACATGAATCCATATCGCAAACCGTTAATGCATGCACAAAGAGTAATTCTTGACATAAAGATTCACCTAAATAATTAGCAGAGTAAGAATTAGCACATGTCAACAATGATTAATCGCATCTGCGAAACTGCCAGTGTAAAAGTTAATACATGTTTTAATCATCATACTATTCTAATTAGCAATGAAAACTGTTAGTAGGTCTGCATCTGGAGCTTCTATGAATATAGTACATGAATGCCGTTTTCTTTTTACTTGGTGACGTCTGGATTTCGTCTCCAAGACATCGATGTCTGGCTGCGTCTCAAAACTGAGACGAGACAGATGATCCCTATTTAAAATGATGGATAAATTCTAATAGATCCAGATATGATACGGATATTTATCGGTTTCTATCCAGAAACTAACACGGTATTTGTGTCCTTTTTCATCCGTTGCTATCTGACAGTTGGCCGGTCCATAATATTCATTCGATCTGTTTTTGCATCTGTATCCTAACGGAATCTTTTCGATCCGAATATTACCCTGCTCGATTCTCTTTCGGGCCCTATCCGGAGACTTACACGGTATTTGTATTATAAAATTGCTGCTTGTCTTTAGAAATTCCACTCGAAATAATTATTCTTAAATAACAGTTTCTAAAAAGAATTTTCGAAACTATGAATCTTTTCTCTTGTAAAAGTAAGTTTTGACAAAACTTCACACTTTTTTGCGAACAATTTTTTGGTAAAATTTGGCAAAAGTTTTATTAAAATGAATTGTTTGTATCTGTGTAACTTGAAAACTTTGCATCTTGTGAAAAAATATGAAGCACAAAGTTTTATTTTTTATTTTTATGTTATTAATTGGTTTAATATCCTTTAAATTTAATCTTCCTGGAACTTTTCTCTCTACTCCTCCTAGTAAATCCGAAAAATGTTTTTCGCATTCTACCATTTCTATATCCTGGTTTCTGCTTTTTCTTATTTTACTCTCTCTCTCTTTCTCTTTACTACATTCTCAACCTCTTTTTTCGTCCTAACCTTCTTCGCCTTTTCTTAATATCTGATATTCTCGTCCTCTTTCTTTTGATCACACAACTCAGTCTACTCCTTCTTTCACTTATATTCTTCTCCAAATTTTTTCTCCATATTCTTAATTTCTTTCTGATCTTCTTCCTTTTCTTTTTACAATCGCCATCCCATCCTCCTCAAATATATGGTGGTTTTTGCTTTTTCTGCATAATAGTCTGAGTCGACAGTAATTAGAGTAAGTCCTGTGGCTACTTATCCCATGGTCGAATTCATCTTTATTGAAGTCATGTGAACTTCTGACAGTGTTTCAGAGGCAGTAGCTTATGAACTACCCAATGCTTCCTATGTTACTAAGCTTGAATCGGCAACTTTTTCATATATTCCTAACTTTAATAGCATTATCATAGTCTGAGATTTTAATACTGGCATAAATCTCGCTTCCAATCATACTAAATATCTAACATCTTTGGTATACACTTCGGGACTCTCAATTGTACTTCATTACTTCATTCACTATACTGATAGTTCTAGAACTCATATTGACTTAATGATTGTAGACGACAATGATAAAGCTGTCACGCACGACCAACATGATATTCCCTTTCTGTTTAATCATGACTTTATCGACATTACCTTTAAATTTTCCTATAATCTAAATTCAAAACCAACCGAAAGATTTGCGTGGAATCTCTTCAATATTGATGAACATAGATTTCACGAACACTTAATGACGTATGATAGAAGAAACGCATTACTAGATTCAGATATAATTAATGAAATCGAAGCTCTCACTAATTATCTAGTCTTTGCATTTGACTAAAATTTCTCTGCTACACGACCCTAAAAACTGCCATTAAGCTGCTCCGTGGATCACATTTGAAATTAAAAATTTGATCAGGGAACGTGATGGCAAGCTCAGTCTTGTAAAAACAACAAGGAGCGGCATAATACTAGCTCAGTTTCGTAAACTTAGAAACCTATTTCAAACTAAGATTGGAGATGCGTCCAATCAATACAATTATACGGAGATTGTACATAGAGACAAAAAAGAGGACATTGGGCATCTCTTCAGACATTTACACCTAACCCCGCCCAAGCAGAAATCTATAGATAGTAATTTTTATAGATAATTATTTGCCCCGTTCCCAGAGTTTCTAAACCTATTTCCTCAAAAGACTTATGACCAATTTCTATTGCATGTACACTGTCCAAATCAATTGAAAAAATTGTGCATCTGCAACTATCAAAATGTCTTGAAATATCTAAGGCCTTTGACCAGATGAAGTCAGGTTTTCGAGCGAAACATGGCACTCTTACTGCTTCCCTTGAAATAACAAAGGATTTCAAATTATCAATAAATAATAGGGAGATCACAATTGTAGTCTTGTTTAATTTTTTAAACGATTTTGATATGGTTAATCATAAGTTACCCCTACAGAAGTTGAAATCTTTTAACGTCTCAAACTCTGGCATCAAATTGTTGAACTATGTAAAGGTTTACAATTTCAAAGTGGGAGGAACCAAAAACTGGGACAGGATTAGATGCAAATAACGATTAAAAGTACAATTTTCAGTATAAGCACAAAATAAAAACTCTATTCTAAAAGGTTGAGTTCCTAAATTGTAAGAAGATGGGTTTGATTATAAAAAGTTCACTAAATCCAAGTCAATCATACAAGCATTTAGACGTTCAAATTTCATCGGTTGTACAAATCGTCTTTGGATAGAGACTGTAATATACGAGTTTTCACTAAAAGGTGTATAAAAAGAAGAAAGACATACGTTTATTTATAAATTAATAATAACAATTTCTCAGAAATGTTGTTTCTGGATATACCACAAAAAGTTTAATAAAATAAACCTTATAAAAGTGACTTTTTGTAGAAAATGGAGATTTAAGATTTTAAGTTAAAATTTTATTGATACTTAGGCGCTGAAAAAAGGGGCTAATACTTTTATTTTTGAGAAATATAATGTTATTACTTTTGATTAAAGCTTTTAAGATTGACCATTTTTATTTAATTTCGATTTTTAATTAATTGTTTCGTACATTTACTATTTTTACAACTAATCCAGACCCTCGACTTTATCAGGTAGTATCTCCACAGAAAAAAATGTCAGCATGTTTTAATAATGATTACACAAATCTGCTAAGTTTTATAAATAAAATTGTGCTTTTCTAATTTCTATACAAAATTTTCATTCGGGGCTATTAAATGAAACACAGGCAAAAATCATGACGCTACTGTGCTACTGCCTTCCAAAGTCGAAGGTCTTAATTTTTTGTGGCGCCACCGTGACGCCACCCGTACACCCGCATATCCTCATTAGTGAGGAAAGGTGCGCGCCTAGGGGCTATTTACTCTCGAATCGCACAGAGTATGTCTTCCTTACTCTTTCCACTGACACCGTTAATTTTTTGTGTTTTTGTTCCAACCCTCTCGCCTACTTTTATTAGGAGTCAGTGGCGTTAGTGCTGGTTAGCTCCAGGAATCGCATATTAGCTTTTTACATCCGTGAGTATTGAAATACTTATGCTTTCTACAAGCGTAAACTTTACGCGTTTTTCTTAAAACAAAGTTTTTTAATTTGGCTGGAAACGTAGCTCATCGCATTTTTCCCCGATTGACTTTATTCAAAGTTTAAATTAAAAAAAATTAAAGTTATATGCGGATGAATCGCAAATTATGAAAAATTATTATTATTCTAGGAAAAAATTATTTCACAATTAAGGCCGATTTTTGTCATTAATTTTCATTTTACATCCGCCACTTTTGCAATTAACAACTTTGGTTCAAACTGTGGTTCATGCGCATTCTTCATTGATAATATATCGAAATTTTTTGAATTTTATGTTTGAAATTATTTCGAAAAGCTGCAGCATTTCAGCCAATTTTGGTTGGACCCTCCGCT
>NC_046658.1:4900573-4915376 GCF_010883055.1 Belonocnema kinseyi
TTAAACTGAAAAGTAAGGGGGGGGGGGTAAGAAAGGGAATCAGACGCTCAGGACTAGAAAGGGGACGGGTAATTATTTATGTGATAGTGGACGATGAGTTTAGAGAGAAGGTCAAGAAACGGGAGTTAGGGAATCATATAGATTCGGATCACTTTCCGATAGCAGTGACATTAAAGAAAGAAAAAACTGATTACAATATGGATAAAAGCAAAGCAAAGATAAATCAGTAGGGAAGAGGGGATTGGTTCATTGGAAGAAAAAAAACAGTTCAATATAAGAAATATAAGGAGAAAAAGAAGTTTAGAAATAAATGAAGAAAATGGAGGAAAGGTAAAAGTATTGGAGAGTTATGTAGGAGAAAAAAAGAAGTGTACTGACATAAGTTATGTGACCAAACGAAAGAGAATTAAAGGTTTGAGGAAGAAGCGTTGGCTGCCCTGAATAAAGAAAAGTCACGAAATATCATTGGCGTCGTTTGGAACAACATTGCACAGCAGTGAATTTGCGATCGAAAAGGATCAAAATGATACTTTCCGTCTTTCTATTGTCAAAAGATAGCGCGTCGGACATTCATGCAGGAGGACTGAAATTTGATCCCTGACGCGATAACAATGGCATTTTTTTCTATGTGCTCCTACCGGGGCATCTTTGATTGATTTGAAGATCGGAAAGTTTCCTTTCAAGAACAATATTTAAAATACATACATTTTCAAAGTACATGGAATAAAAGGTAAAAAATGTACCAGAGCAGTGCTTGACTTCTGTATAGATCATTATTTTTACAAAGTCTTTGTATCATTGAGAAACTGCATGACTCAAAAAAAAACTAATGTACGATTTAGAAGAACTCTCCTTGACTTTCTGCGTGAATTTGCAAGGGCGCCGCCGGCATAGTGAAAAATATACATTGGCATACGTGTATAAATGTAGTGGGCAGTGGATGAAGTTACAACCAATTGCTTGTTTTTAACAAAATTGACATTTTTGGCAAATTATGTCTAAAAAAAGGGAATGAACAACTTTTCCACTTCTCGATTAAATCAGGCGTTACTGCTTCGAATTTGCAACCGGAATATATAGACTCGACCTCTTTTTTCTGAGTTTTTCTAAAAATAATAAAATTCTTTAAATCAAATAAATATATTATAATAATTTCTCATGATTTTTTTCCATATAAAAAAACGTTCTCGTTCAACTTTTACAACGAATGATTTTTATTCTGATGCAATGTTTTGTTAAAAGAACACCACTTATTGCTACAATAATAAAATATTAATTAATGGCTGTGGGATGACTAAAAAATTCATGAGTTTTATAATTCCTGATCGAAGAGATTCGAACTATAAAATTCTCCAATTATACTGTTCCCGAATTCAAAGAAATAACATTTTTAGTTATATATAGGTGGGCATATGCCCAAAAAGGGCTCTCAGGGCCGACATGAAGTTTTGTAAAGGAGCATATACAGCTGAATAAATTTCTGATATTTTAGGCCCAAAATTAACCCTCTATTTTGACAAACGAGTCATCAGGGTATTTTTTAAGTTGGAACTTCGAAACCCCATTTTTCGAGGAAAAGTCCTACAGAATTGACGAATGCCATAAGAGCGCATGTTATAATTTTTCGTTGAACATGAAATAGACCTGTTTTCGGTTACTATCTGAATACAAAAATAATAGATAGATAGGCCCTTGGACTTTACTTTAGAGATTCGGGGTTCGATAACTATCTTAAGCCTAAAGAGAAAAATGAACTTATTTTTTAAATATTATCTATTTTGATCCTTCCACTTTTATGGAAAATAACCTTGGCCTTCTTTACGTTTATCCTCAAGTCTTTTTGCTCTATATACTCTTCAAATATTCTTACCAAATGATTATCCCCTTCTCGCCACCTGCTTAGAGAATTATATCGTCTCCGTATGCCGTATAGTATAGTTGGGTATTGCCCAAAACCGTTCCCTCTTTTTATTTCACGTTAAGCTTATCCTCTAAATTTTCCAGCAGTACATTAAGTAACAGCGGATTCAATAGGAATTCTTACCTTAGACCTCTTCCTCTCCCCTTTTTGAGTCCTTTCTTCATCCTAATTCTGGTTTCTGTAAGAAATTCTTTTTATTCTCTCAACCAACCTTTCATATACTCCCCTCTCTTTCATTGTCTGCTATAGCACTTTTGTGTTTACTGAGTCAGAAGCTGCTTTAAAATATACATATAATGCCGCTTATTTACCTCTCTTTCTTCCTAAATGTCTCTTAACTAAGTAATTAAGTACGTATGTTTATCTATAATTCCCATCCCTTTTCTGAATTTCGCCTGATCCAGTCTTCTTCCTCTTTTCCTATTAATTACATACCAAACCAGACCATATTTAATCGCTTTTTCCACTTCCTCCTTGTAACTCTTCTTTCTATGTTGCCTTTTCCTCATCAGCATCCTCTTATGTTCTCCTTTTCTCCTGTGTTTTCTACCGCTAGTTTTCTCCTGTGTACTACCCATTCTTTATTTGCCCTTTTCTCTATTTTCTGACATACCCTATCATTCTCTCTTTACTCTAACTGTAGAGGGACAACAAATAAAATACATGATACATTTTTCAGGAACTTCTAACCCCCTTCCCCCTTCGTGATACATTTTTCATTGGTTTTAACATTGAGAATGATACTGCGGCAGGCCCCGTCCCTTAGCGAATAAGATATTTTGCAAATGACCCCATGCCTTGTCCCATCAACCTCTCTTTCCTTCTTCTGTTATTTCTTTTGTATCTATCTCATCCCTTTCCTTCTTATTCAACCCTTTCAGTCTTTCAATTAGCTAGTTTACTATCTCCTCTTTTTTATAATTGAAATTCTGCTTTTTTATTTTTAGTTTACACTCTTGTAATTTATCTGCCCACAGATTTTCATTTTCGAATCACTTTGTCCTCCTTTTTTCCTGCTCTCTATGCCGCACTTATCGTCGCCACCTGATAATGTAGCTATGATCAGGAAGCACTAGGACCATATCTCATTCTCCACCTTCAAGATCTCTATCATGATCCTCATTCTCACTTCCAGTAGGACGTAATCTATTACTTTTTGTCGCTCACCTATCAATGTAATCTCTCCTGTCTCATCTTCTTTCATATTGTCGTTTCATATAAACAACCTGTTACGCCGTTCACCTCTAGTTACCTTTTTCCGTCCTGGTCCGTCTTCTTATGTTTGGAGCTCCTTATATATGCTTCCTTTTTTTCATCCCTAATCCCTCGCTCTTATTCGCGAATTCAGGTATTTAAGTCACCTCCTATAAAAAGCAACTCATACTCCTTTTCATCCAATCACCTCCTTGTCATTCTTCAACCTTTTTCTTTCGCTCTTCTTCCATATACACAAACTACCGCTAGTTTTACTTTTGCAACTATGATCCTTCTTACCATTGTTCCATTTTTTTTCTTCCTGTTGCTCTCTATTCTCCAATTTACTGCCAATTCTTTTCTTACTCCTGAGACTACGCTGATCATCTTTCTCCCTTTAACGAGTTTCTTTCTTACTTCTTGAATCGGCTACATATAACCTTTCGGGAACATCCTTTTAATCCCCTTCCATTCTTTGGCATTCGCATAAGTTTCACTTATTATAGCCATATCCCAGTTTCACCGCCCTCCTTCCAAATTACTTTATTCATGTTTTTTAAGCCTAGCGCATTCCAGAAAGATATTTTCACGTTTTCCTCATCCCTTTCTTCATCTATCCTCCTTACGTTTCCTTCCCCTTGCAATTTGGAAACTCCTATGTTTGCTCTCTTAAATATTTTGTCCTTTCCATTTCTCTATTCTTTCTCTCTCTCTCTATCTCAAACCTTCTTCAATTGTTTTTTTTTCTTCCTCTTAGTAATTATATTTCTCCCGTAATTTTTTTTTTTCTCCTCCTCACTCTCTACTTTCATCAGAAATATTTCCTGTCTTCCATTGTCGCTCCTATGTCCCTAATTGCTTCTATCCTTACCTGAACTCCAATATCTCTCATCAGATTCTTGATTTCCTCTTCTCCTGTTTTACTCTCTACTTTCAGTCCATTCACTACGATGTTATTTATTCTGGTCGTCCTTTTTTCCCCTTCCAAACTTCTTTTAATCTCACTCAGTCTTTTTTTTCAATCTTTCATTGTGATTTTGCATATTTTTATCACTCCTTGGTATTACTTCCACACTCTTTGTTTCTTCACCATATCTTCATTCCTGATTTCTAAGTTGCTTACCTGTTCTTCCAACTTTTTTACCTTAGTATTTCTCTGTTGGCCAAACCTCTTTCTGTCTATGCTCTATGTTGTCTAGTCTATCACATACCTTGGCTCTCTCCTCTTTCCAAAGTTTATCCCGCTCGTTTTAATTATCTCTTACTTTTCTTACCTCCTCTATCACGTTGTTCCCTTGCCTATCCATATCATATAATCTCTTTGTTGCTTCTACTCTAAACCCTCTTATGAGGACTTGCAGTTTTTTTAATATCCCCCATCCTTCTCTTTCATTTTGGTGTTTTTAGTATTAACCAAACGCCTATACGACCCCGCGCTACCTGGCTTGTTAAGGCACTGTAAGTTTGAGCGTATCCCGAATTTAAGTTTCGTGTCTGCTTTTCCTTTCTAAGTGCCATGCTCTCCTTGGTCGGCGTCTCGAAACTCTGCTCACCGCTGCTGTCGCTACAGTCAAGGTCCCTCTTTACCCCACTCACCACTCTTTCAACATCAACACCTCTTGTTTCATTTACTGCCTGCTGTTCTGTACGATCATCCAGTACATGTCGCCCTGTGGTGCCAGATTTCGGACTTCGTACCATCGAAATCCTACTTCAACCAGTGCTCAGCAACATTTCCCGCTGTTCAACTGCCTACCTCTAGCGCACATTTCCCAGGAACTGATCAACCTGATATCCGCAGTCACTACCCTATCTGCATACTCACCCTTATTTCTGAAGGTTTGAAGAGAAACTAAAAAGGGGAGCAGAGTATCACAAGTTTGCTGGGGTGAAATTCCGAACAAGAAGAAAAGCAACTTTGGAAATTCGACATAGGAGGAAGAAAGTAGAAAAATAAGGAGGGTTGGAGATATACGAGAAGGAGTCCTGGAGTGGGAGATCGTAGTTTAGAGCTACTAGTAATGCAATGAGAAGATACACGGAAAAAGATTATAGATTCAAAGAACAATAAATGGTATATGATGGTCAAAGGGGGGACGGAATCATAATACTTGCAAAAAATACAAACGGAAGATCAGTAGAGTAGGAAGACAAAATTTAGAATAACACGAGCGAGAGCTTGTGGTTATTGGATAAATGAAGAGAAGAATCTGCGCAGAGTATGTGGATACGAAATGTAGTCATGGGCACATGTATTAGAGAGGATTACAGGAGAGGAATATGGACAGTTTAGCGTGGGTGAATGTGTCAGATGGATTTTAGATGGTAATGGACAGGGAGTGCAAAGAATGAACAAATTGGAAGAACTAAGAGAAACCAAGGAAACAGGGCAGAACCAAATGGACAATCCTAATAAAGGAAAGTGAAGTAGAAAAAAGTTAATTTAAAAACTTTTATACTTTTTTTCGCCGATAAAATTTCCCACTTTGGGGTTTTTAGGGTCGCTGATATCAAATTTGAAGCCCGATTTTCAAAAACAAAATTGCGGACACATTTTCGAGGTTGTTATCAGATTTGCATGAAACTTGGTGTATGTAGATTTTTAGGGTTGCTTATTCCAAATTTAAAGTCAAATTTTACAAAAACAGAATGGTGGCCACAAAATGTCGGAGAGTTTTTGAAAATTGTTATTGGGTTAGCATGAAAATTAGTATACATATGTTTTTGGAGTCGCTGATTTCAAATTTGAAGTCAGATTTTTCAGAAAAAAAATGGCCGAAACTTTTTTAGAATTGTTATTGGATTTGCATTAAGCTTGGTAGAAATATGTTTTTGGTGTCGCTGATTTCAAATTGTCAGATTTTACAAAAACAAAATGGCGGACACAAAATGACGGATATTTTTCAAACATTTTAATGAGATTTACATGAAACTTGGTATAAGTGTGTTTTTGGGATCTCTGATTCTAAATCTGGAGTCAGATTTTCAAAATGACATTGTAGCTACAAAACCGTGTTGTAGCCTTTTGTAATAAGAAAAATAAATACAAATAAAAACGAGGAATAGCTACAAAAAAGGCGCCTATTGCTGTTCTTATAGCATTTATTTTCATACTACATCCTCATTTGAATCTGAGAAATTATCAGTGCCAGAATCATCAGTGGCGGATACTTCGCGATTAACAATAGTCGGAGGCAACAAAAGTCTAATCGCTTCTTCAAATAACTTTTTACTTTTTTCGGCTGCACATTTTTTCCGAGACTTGTAAGAAGAGGATCTGAAGGCACCATTTCGCCATCTTAATTTCAATTTTGAAAGCAGCAATTTAAAATTACAACCAATATTTTTGAAAAACTAATGGCAAACTTGCAATTGGTGCGCGAAAGAACACTTTAGTTTACATATGTTGTATTTGTATTATTATTCATTTTCTTATAGACTTTAAAAGCCTTATTAAGATTTAATATAGATAATGAAAAATTAATTATTTAGTCATGTGGTTGTAACAAATTGTATTTTAAATATAAAATATACTCCTTTGGACATATTTTTTCCAGTAGAATTAGGTTTTACAATTTGTTCTGCAAAAAATTAAACTTACCAGTAATTTATTTAAACAAATTTATTTTTTAAAGCTAATGGCAAATTCAAAATCAGCTATATCCCCAATGTGCGTCTGCCGCCCATCGGTACTGTAATGTGCCAGGCACATTTGTTATATAAGTGTTCTTTAGCGATCAACTCTGGGCGAACTCCTCTCCTAATCGAACAGAAAGTCGTTCACCGTAAGTGTTTGTTGTGGTGAGGTAACACGGTATTTGAGTTTTGCGATTTGTTTTTAACGAAACTCCTAATTTTTTTCTCAAGGCCATGTCAGCATAACTTAAAAAAAAACATTCTCTTTTTTATAAATCCAACATACGTTCACGCGAAACGCGATATTGACTTAAAAATTTGGGAAATTCAATAAAAAGCATTAAGAAAAGTTTGTCTGTTCTTCACTTTTTATAATTATAAAACACTTTTTTTTTAAATGTGCTTTTTCATAATTAAAATTTTTTTGGACTAGACAAGCATTTCTTAGTGCTTTTTATTTATCTTCCCAATTTTTCAAAGCGCTTTGGCGTTTCGTGTAAACGTAAGTTAGATTTCAAATAATGTGAAAAAATTGCAGGTTACGCTGCTATGGCCTTAAAGTTCTATAACGTTCTATTTAATTCATATATCTATCATTTTCTTTGCATTTCTGTTTTTTTCCAATTTTTTTCAATTTTTTATTTTTAAGAAAGACATTTTGTGAGTTTTATGCGAACTAAATCAATTTCCTGACCAGGAGAATTTTATTTTTATAAAATCGAATTTTTCTCGCGAACGACAGACACGGAAAAAATGTTTGAATAGACATTTGCACGTCTGAAAAAGTTATATGGAAACAACCACTTGCTCTAGTTTCGGTCACATAAAGCTGATACGATATCTTCCTAACATGTAAACTCTACAATAACTTTATCGACCAATCTTCGGTAATATTGCTTTTTTGCAAATGTCGACTTGTTTTCTTGCTTGTTTGATGGATGTTAAAGCAACCCATAAAATAAAGTACCAAACCTTACCTTATAGTGGACGCTTTCTGTACTTATTTTTAAGCGACTTTTCATTCCCATACTCTGATAAAAAATCTCTTGTGTTTTTTTGGTAATGTCGATTTGATATTTTTCGGATTCTTATTATAGTGTACTAAAAGCTTGGGAACTTTTTTTTAAAAACTGTCTATTTTTCTCATAATTCCTTTCAAATTATTCATCTGTTGATTGGAAATTTCAAAAAAATATATAATTAGAGTTTTTCATAAAAATATAATTAAAATTAATAAAATATAATTAAATAAAATATAATTTGCAAATACTAGGAAATACTGCGATAAAAGGCAAAAATTTTATACTCTCTGAAAAAAATCATTTTGGAACCAATAAAATGAATTTACCTGAATCCTAATTCTTAGCATCAAGAAAATATTCTTCAACAGAAATAATTTTTATTTAAACTAGACACGTATCTTTCATTTCACTAAACAAATTAATTCTTTCCCTATATTTTCTTCATAAAAATAAATATTTATTACTTTCTACAAAACGATTTCCTTGATTCAAAATGTATAGATTTTTGAAAATCTGGTAAGTCGTTCAAAGAAATATTTATTTTATTCAATGTGTTGGATTCTTTAAATTGATTCAAACGGATTTCAATCAATAAATTTTTTTATGCTTGAATCAAGCCTTTAGGTTTATTTAAATCAAAGAAATGATTCAATTCAAAATGATATTAATTATATCAAAAATATATTTATTTGTTAGAGGAGTTCATGCATTTATACCAATAAAGCATTTATTTAGATGAACACAATATTGGGTTTACATAATTATTTATTTATTTATTTAATGGTACTATTTTAACTGATTACTAGAATTAAATTATTCATAAAAAATGAATATTTATTCCAACGAATTAATTATTCCTTTTTAATAAAAGGTGTAGTAACGTGGCGTAATTGATTTCAATTGAATACTTCTTCGGATTAAAGAAATATGTTGTTAAATTAACTATATTCATGTTTTTCATTTGAAGAAATATTTCTTTGGAATTTATGGTAAGGGTTAAAAACGGCTTTCAGCCCTAGGGTTCTCATGTTGCGGCAGCGTCGTGTTCATTACTGTGGAATTCACACTTGACGGACCCAAGTTCAATTCCTGCTGAAGGAGGATTTTTTTATCGAATTTTTTGGTACCAGGTTCATAACCATTTAAAATTATGTATTTGTTTAAATTAAATATGTATAATAATAACAATCTTAATTATAATTTAATTGTAAGCATAAATAATTCACTTGCTCATTTAGGAAAATATATATATACTAAAATAGAAGTATAAATTACTTTATTGCACTGGAGCATGGTCTAGGCCAAAGAAATATTTATTTCAATCTGTGGGATGTTCGTTTGCTACCAATATTAAAAATTGGATGTGGAGTAATAGTTTGTTGAGACTGTAAAATATTTGCTTGACTTTAAAATATATTTCTTTCCATTAATTCACATTTCCCCATTTCAAAGAAATATTTATTCCCATTCATTGCACATTCACTTGCAACAATGAGTTGTTTCTTTGGTTTAAAATGTATAGTACATATTTGTCAGTACTAAATATTTCTTTGATTCAAAGAAATATATTCCTCCGAGCAATAGATCATATTTTGGAATGAAACAATGTTAACTTAATCCTATTAACATTTGTATAGCTGAAAGAAATTCTTTTTTTTTCGTTCAAAATGCATATATTTATTTTACTTAAATAAATATTTCTTTGAGAATAATCAGGACTTTCACTTACTTTAGCTAAGTAAAATTCGCTTGGCACAAGTAATCCTTTTTCAGTTTGTACATTGTTATTATTTGGTATCGTAGGCTGATGCAAAATTGCCACCCTCCTTCCCTCTAAGGTTTCTTTGAACGATTAAATAAGTGTTTATCAGGATTTGACAATATTGACAAGAGTATAGGATTAATGTGCTGTTTATTTGATATCAAATAATAATATAAATAACAAATTACGAGTAACTATTTTTTCTCACAATTTGAAATCGTTCGAAATTTTGCCACCTTTAAAAATTGGCTGCCCTAGACAGTTTCCTACGTTGCCTGTTCGGTGGATCCGCAAAAATTAAACATCATCGAATCCGACGCATATCTCCCTTGTAGAATATAATACTATTTTCTAACACCCACATGAAAATTGCGACTTAAGCATGCCTGTAGAGAAGACATAAAAAAGTTGCGCTTTTTAATACAGATGTAAAAAATATCCTGTGCACAATATGCTATTTAATCCTATAAAATATATTGGCAATTATTTTCATTTGTGATTTAGCGGACTCCAAAAAAAAAATTATAACAAATTACGACTCTATGGTAATTTTTAGGCAGTCGTATTGATTTATTTTTAAAAAAAGTCCATAGTATACTCTCAACCATTAAATGCATTTCTGGCGAATGAAATAAAGTTTAGTTGTTTCGTTTACGTCAATCAATCATTCTCCCACGAAACTATCGTTTTTTTATTGTCATCTGAAACCATTATTAAATCCTAACATAAAAATTTTAAGATTAGCTTATTTCACTTACGTCAGAATCGGCACCCTTATCAGCTCCAGGACACGTAAAGGTTACATATTCATGACATCTTTTATGAACTACGAAACTGCACACTGAAATTAAAATGGGAATTGACTTAATAAAGGCGATTCGTATCACTTCGCAATCTCAGAGTAATTAAGTCAAGGTCAATACATACAAAAGCCGTAGGCAGTAAAGTTTAACTTCATACGAGGATGCAGAATTTAACTTTTGAATTAAAAGCGAGGACGATAGAACTGCATCCGAGTATAAAACAACATTACTGCCATTATACATACGATACTTTACCTGAAATAGGTAGAATAAGCGCCCTTTTTCTGTAAAATTGCGCCTGGTTTTACCACATACGCACGCGCTTGGGGTGATAAAGATTAAATTTTTCAAAAACTCATATGCAATATCTGCAATCTCCATAATCTCCTATTTACCTGTCCATTTACCTGTAATGACTTTTAGGATGTCGTCATAATATGAATGACATAGTTGGGGTAGAATAGAGGCTCGTTTCAGAGGGGTGTGGAAAGAGAGGACTGGCAGCTGATCTCCTCATAATTAAATAATTCATTCAGATGCCCTTGACCTGGATTATTACACAGATTGCCTATTGCAGTATTAAAATGACATAATGATGCTACATTTATTTATTATTTTATCTTTTAAAGCAACAGAAGTTGCAACGTAGAAGAAGTCGCTGGACTCACTATTTATTGAATTAAACGAAAAAACGGAATGTCACAGCGATGCTTCTTAGTTGAGTGTTTTTATGATTGCTGTATGCAATACAATTTCTTTTTACCCATATAGGAAATACACTTTGCAGACTGTGATTGTACACAATCACATAACACCGCTAAAATTATATTTAAAATCATTGTATGTACGAAAATTTATCTTGTACTCACGAAAAATATAAATACTTTTTCATTAATTGAAATTTTCAAAACTTATTGAAAAATCGATGTATATTTTTCTTTCGAATGTAAATACCTATAAAAACATTTTTCGATGTTTAGGAATTTTTCTTTGAACGTTTTTAAGTTTCAAAAATCAAAAGCATGTTCTTGGAAGACCTTACTCGAAATTTTTCTAATGAGTCGGGAAAAATTCTTCATCTTCGGGTCACAAATTCCGGTTGCGTTTTCTGTAAGGGGTTGTAGCCCTAATCCAAGTATCGCCAATTTCGAAAAGATGTTGTTAATCAGTGGAGTGTTATAAGCCACGGAACAAAAATAATAACCACTGAGCGAATTTTGAATCCATTCCCTTTGAGCGCTGCTTAAAAATTTCAATGGAAAACTTTTAAACGAAGAAAGAGGAAATGATCTCTGCCAATACAATTTTACGGGAATACAATGGGAAACTGAGAGCAAATTGAAATATTCTAAAATATAAAATAAAGTCATTTTAGAGTCTGAATTGTCTATAGGGGAAAGAGGAAATTATCTCAGCTAATACAATTTCATGGGAATACATCGGGAACTTTTGGGGTCTAAATTTAGGGTACAAATTTTCTATAGGGGAAAGGGGAAATGATCTCTGTTAACACAATTTTATGGGAATACATCGGGAACTGAGATCACTTTAAAATGTTCTAAGATATAAAATAAAACCATTCTGGAGTCTAAATCGCCAACAGGGGAAAGGGGAAATTATCTCAGTTAATAAAATTTTACGGGAATATATTGGGAAACTGAGAGAACATTTTTGGGTTTTAATTCAGATAAAATAGTAAGGCACATGATTCTGGACTCGACACTCTGTTAAAAATATTTCACAGGCTCATAATATTAGAAATACAAATCCCAATCATAAAATAGTTGGTATGATTTTGCCAAGGAGCAAATTATTTTTAAAAAATCAATATAATCAATATATCAGGACTTAATTCCTTGGCCAACCCATAAAGAAAAGGATGAAGATCCTACCTTAGTACCAGTTAATCCGCGGATCGTCGAGAAGTACATGTTCGCACCTTGAGTTCACAAACTAGACTAAAATTTCGTAATATACGTACGCTAACGCGATGAACGGTGATTAATGGAAGAAATAATATGTGTCCTGCTCAGAGGACTAATTTTAATTACCACGGTCAAGAGAGAGATCCTCATGTAGGCTCGTTTTCCATTGGTCTGCCCTATCACCTTACTTCTCTTCGTTGTGTTTTCTTCTGCCTCGTTGAATGAAGACATCCACCAAGTTTCTTTCCTTATTCTTGAAAAGTGGGAAAAGCGGTCCTTGGAAAGTTGAGGCTATCGGGGTGGCTAAATGCACTGCTGTGCGTGAATTGGAGAGCGGAAGTCCATGCTTCGAACGGAAGATGTGATTTTGGACTCCATGACTCCCAAAGTAATAGATAAGAGAGACGGCACCAACAGCTAGAAATAAAATTAATTATTCAAGGTTGCGAAATTACCAAGTTTATCCACAATTAAGCTGGTAATCGCCTTGGTCCATTTTCAGCAGAGATATGTCATGGATCGCAGACGGCCAAAGAGAGAGAGCAGATACGATAATCCAGGACGTAGAGCCAGAAGAAGAATATGCCGAATGTCACAAGACAGAAGAAGCCTCGCTAAGGCGGAGGTGACGACAGACCTTAGTTGATGACGCAATGTGAGGTAGTGAAGACCTTCACGATTCACCACTCAAGACCGCAAAATTCGAAAGCTCTCATAGCGTTTTTTTAGCGACAAAAAAAAGAAAAACAAAAAAAGGAAACATAGGCAAATAAATCTTAAATCTAAAAAAAAATAACAATAAGGAGTGCCGAATTTACTCCTGATGCAAACCAAGCGTATTTTTCTAAATTTTCAGATACTTTATTTTTGTGATGTTCGAGAGATCCGCATAATCACAATGCGAGCCTCTCGCTCTCTAAGAGCCTTGTAATTTTTCTGGAAAATAAAACTATGCGAATCGAAGTTTCGCTTTTCCTATCTCAAAGGACCTATAATCCTTTCCTGTATTTCAGCATTCAAGCAGCGGCGATTTTCAGCAATTACAGATTTTCAGGGATAAACCCTTTACCAGGAAAATTCGGGTTTCTACCGTAAAAAACCAGGGCGTTTTATTCCTTTTTTTCGAGTTCTCTCCACTCTTTGCGAAGTAAAATATTTTTCTGTAGGTTTGGTAACGTTCTTTTATTACTGTGCCATTATTAGTTCTTCAGTTTTGATGTTTGTGCTGATTTTCAGCATATAAATCGCACTGAGAAGTGATAGGACTGTTATATAATCTTCCTATTGTATTCATCACGTACCAGCCGTGCTTTATTTTTCTCTATTTTTCTAACACTTACATCTTATTTTTGGTATTCTATTTTTGTAACTAACGTATATTTATTTGCATTTATGCACTTATTTAACACCTTGAAGGTAGAGTAGAAACCCTTTTTGACGTCAGAGTGTACCAGAAGTGGCCGAAAAATGAATGACTTCGAAAGGCCTCGAGCGGTCGGAATGAACAATTTCTCGTACTTCAAACTTCAAACGCGTTTATCTCGAAACGCGTTTTTTTGGCGTCGTTGCCATGATTCCAGCCGATCTATTGGGCCGATTTCATACAAATTTTTTTGTAAATATTCAGTGAAGACTTGGCTATCGCATGAACCTCGGTCTTAATTCTTCATTAATGTTTATTAACAATAAGATCTAGTTAATGTTTAAAAAAAGTGAGAAAAAAACGAAAAATCACAAAAACTTTCACAATTTGTTTATTAATTAATATTTTTTCATAATTAAGGTTCATGCTATAGCCATTTATGTGTTCTTTACGAAAAATTTTGGTTTTTGTGTTTCAGATGAGGCAAAGTTGAAAAATCATGGCGACCGTTTTTCAACGTAGCATCATCGGATCGCCCAGAAATTTACCGGATATTGATGAAAAATAAAAAATAAATTTTTTTCCGTTTAGTTAATAATATGCCTTACGACATACTAAAAAGTTGTAAGTGTTTAATAAAAATAAATAACAAAAAAATGTTGTTGAAAAAAGGAGATTGAAACCTGGCTACCCCCTTAAGCAAGTGCCATCGTTTGTGAACAAAAAATAACTGCTGAAGTGCCCTAAAATTACTGCTTTTATGAGTACGAAAGTATGAACCATCAATTCTTGTTTTTGCTATTCTTTTGTTTCATATTGTTGGCAATTTCCTTCAGAGTACATAGTCCTGCCACTGCGGGGTAGTGTGCTACACTTTTCTTGCTCTTCTTTTGTTTCTTCACGTTGACAATTGCTTTTTGTGTACAGAGATGGGAGTGCTTGCAAAACTGAAATCATTATATACAGGCGAAATGAATTTAAAGGATCGCCATTGGAAGTTATGTATCTGACAAAGATATGTACTAATTGCAATCAATCGATTTGTAACGAAATCGCTGCCGTGGCCTTATCTGAAATTATTATTATTACACCATTAGGCCATTTCCCTTTCGGGGTAGGCGTGACTCACTCGGCAGGGGAAAGGAGTAGTGTGTGGAAGGGATAGAGATTTTTCAGA
>NC_046658.1:4915476-4917960 GCF_010883055.1 Belonocnema kinseyi
ACCTTGATACACTTGTTTCGTTAGTCGTTCATTTGGCATTCTCTCAATATGTCCGAACCATCTTAACCGATTTCTTTCCCATGTGTCTACTAGCGTCTCTTCGGCACCACATTCTTTTCGAATTATCTCGTTACTTACTTTGTCCATTAGGGTTTCCCCGCTTATTATGCGCATGAATCTCATGTCAATTGCATTAATTTTACTCTTATCTTTTTCTTGATAAGTCCATGTCTCGCTACCGTATAGTACAGTCGGTACAAATATAGAATTATGTATTGCCATTTTAGCTTTATTTGATATATTTTTACTTCTGATAAGGGGACCTGCCCTACCAATAACCATTTATTCGTCTAATTCCTCATCTATCTTCCCGTCCCTAGTAAATAAGCTACCAAGGTATACGAACTTGTCAACTTGTTCAATTCTCTCATCATTTAATAAAATATTGCATAGTGTTTTCTCACTCTTTCCTTCGAACACCATAGTTTTTGTTTTATTTGCGTTAATTTTGAGGCCCATGCTCTTCATGCTTGCATCTAGTTTATTCAACATTCTTTGCAGGTCTTCGATATCCTCTGCCATAACAACCTTATCATCTGAGAACGCTAACCCTCGTACCCTTACTGTTTCGAGATCCACACTCTCTTCGTCGAAGAGAGCCATTCTTAAATATTTGTCCATAAATAACATAAATAACCATTAAGACATAACGCATCCTTTTCTACCTCCTTGAATAATATCGAAACAGTCACTCAGTTTCTCATTCACTCTTTTACTCGCTTTGCTACCTGTATATATTGTTTTTATAGCTTGTAGGATCCCTCCATTGACTCCATACTCTTTCAGAACTTCCCAAAGTTTACTTCTATCTACCTTGTCAAAAGCTTCTTCTTGGTGAAAAAATGCACAGAAAACTTTTTTTCCTACTCTCAAACTTTTTTCTGTTATTTGCCTTAAGCTAAATATTTAATCCGTACATGACCTTCCTGGCATAAACGCACTTTGGACTTCCCAAATCTTTGCTTCTGTTATTTTTATTACCCTACGAATAAGTATTTTTGAATATATTTTACTTACGGTGCTTAATAAGCTAATCCCTCTGTAATTATTGCACTGGCTTTTATCTCCCTTTCTCTTGTATATTGGTACGATAATAGCTTCTTTCTAATCGTCTGGGACGTCTCCCATCTCGAAACATAAATTTATGAATTCGCACAGTCTATGTGGTATGCACGCGCCACCGTGTTCAAGCATTTCAGCGTTAATACCGTCTACCCCGGCAGCATCGTGTTCAACATTGCAGTTGTGGTGTCCTATAGCTTCATCTCTGAATTGTCTCCTAAAATAGTCTCTGAAAACCTTTAGTATTCCGCCTGCATCATATACCATTTCCCCCTACTATTTTCCATGTTGACAATTTCTGTACTTTTGTTTCCTTTCATTTTTTTACAAAGTAGTTTCCTGCTTCCTTCAAAGTCGTTTCGTATTTTTATCTCATCTTCTGCTCTAATTGTATCTTTACTTTCTTTAACTAATCGTTTAGGTATCCTGTTTTCGCGTCTATAATCATTTCTACGTCTACTTCTTTCCTCATTTCTAAGGCCTGCGATGTTCAAAGTTCTCTTGTACGCTTCTCTTTTGGCTTTTTGGGCAACCTGAATTTTATCATTCCACCACGCATCACCAGAAATTCTTCCTACAACTGCTGTACCACACACTTCGATCGTACATCTAAAAAGGATATCCCGTAACATTGTCCAGGCGCCCTCAAAATCTTTGTTTTTTATACGGTCCTCCCATGTTGCCCTATCTAACAACAAAGTCAATTATATTGCGTCTATTTCCTTTAGACCAGGTGTACATGTGGATCATTTTATGCCTAAACAAAGTATTTGCAATAAACAGACCCCTTTCTAAGCATAGACCAAATAGTTTATCTCCGTTGTAGTTTGTTCTTGGATTCCCAAGATTACCTAATACTCTTTCCGTATCCTGATTTTGGATGCCCACCCAACCGTTCATGTCTCCTAGTAGAATTATTCTTTCCCCATGTTCGCAGATGTTTAATGCGTCATTTAAAGTGTCCCAGAAGGCGTCTTTTACTTCTTTAGGATCACTATCAACCGGCGCGTAGCATGCTATAATATATAGTCTTCTGATTCCTACTTTCATTCTCCACAGCAGTCTGGGAGACACGAAGCCATGGTCTCCATTCGTCGCCTGAAACATGACCTTTAGATTTTACGTGTGCATGCCTTCTGTCATTAAAAGTTCCAGGCCTTTCCGAGGCTATTTTGTAATTTGTATTATTCATTGTTTAGATTATACGCCCAACTAACACCTTTATGCAATAAGTTTATATGCTGAGTCGAAATCATGTCAAGGTTAAGTATCAAATCGTCATCTGGTGGAGATTGTAGTTCTAACGTCAGTCCCACCCAAAGCTTCAGTTAATAAAGGAGGGTTGGAAGAGGGGGGGGGGCG
>NC_046658.1:4918060-4919187 GCF_010883055.1 Belonocnema kinseyi
CGCGATTTCGCTGGAAGCGGGTGCAATTTTTCAGATTAGCACCCGCTCCCGGCGAAATCCTGCGGTTGTCCTTATGACAAATTTTTAATTATATATGTATATTGTAACGCTCGAGTTTTAAGGGCTGCCTATAAATAGGCTAAAGTAGTATCTCCTGTGAGATCCTTCTGAGAAATAGCATCTCACAGGGGAAACGCTATGGCGCAAACTCCAGTCACTCCCTCCTCGAAGACGTTACGTAAGATCGAGAAGGGAGAAGTGGAAAAGGACTATAAAAAGGGCAACCCAGCCTAAAAATGTTCTTCTGGATCTTGTTTCTGAAAAGCACAGATCGCAGGAGCGAATCAGTAGGAGAAGCCCAGAGTGTAAAATACTCTGGAACTTGTCCGGTCGTTCGCTCTATAGAATAAGATTTCAGGATACTGAAATCCTATTTTAAAATTGAGTTCTCTCCAAGAGTGCCCAGTGGGATAATCTCCCCTGAAGCTGTCGAGAAAAGAGACTAAATTTTAAAAAGCGATCTTTTGCGATTCAGAATAAAATCTGAGATTTTATATTTTAGAGTGTTTTCGAGCTTACGGTTTATAATAAATTTATTTGTTGCCAAGGGCAAAGATTCCCTTTTTTTCTTAATTGTCGAAAGTCTCGATTCAAAGGCCGAAGCCTTATATATATTTCTACCTAGGTTTTTATCTCGAGATACTTTCTCTACGTTCACTGGAAAACAGAAAATACGACCCAAGGGGTCCATAGGAATTTTACATTGAAGGCTCGTAGGCATTCACCCTCCACTTCCGGCCTCCTGCTGAGGCGCCGTAATAAAAGCGACCGTTAGACTGAGTGGCCCGAGACCCTCACTACGTAATCGTGCATCTTAAATAGCCTCTCTTCGGATTGAGGTATTTGGACCTGAGCGATAGGCCATATAAGAATAAAAGAATAATAATTAGTCATTATACTTAGTCGGGTACATCCCATAGTAAGCACGTGCCTAAATAAAGGCTTAATAAATAAGGGCAATAGAACCATCTCTCAAAATCAGGTGTTTTTCCTGAAAAGGTGTTAACCTTTGCAAGGGAAGGGTCATTGAACCATCCTAAACTTAGATATTTGTACTATTTTCTGTA
>NC_046658.1:4919287-4921956 GCF_010883055.1 Belonocnema kinseyi
AACCACCTATCTCACGGTTGTGAGACGTGGTTATGGCTGAAATTTCACCGCGATTTTGCTGGAAGCGGGTGCAATTTTTCAGATTAGCACCCGCTCCCGGCGAAATCCTGCGGTTGTCCTTATGACAATATACATATACATATACATATGTATATGTATATATATATATATATACCTAATTCAGAGTTTGTCATAAGGACAACCGCAGGCTTTTGCGGGAACGGGTACTAATCTGAAAAACTGCATCTGATCCCAGCGCAATCGTGGTAAAATTTTAGCCACAACCACGTCTCACGACCGTGAGAAAGGTGGTTTCAGTCTGTAACAGAACCAATACGACGACTCGGAAAAAGTCTTGTAAACCCTGAGGATACGGAGCGATTCAAGGACGACCGCCTTCTGTATGTGTACTAAATCTTCGGTGTTTGTATGGCACGCCCTGCAGTTATCAATGGGAAAGTCTTGGCTCAAAATGTGGCGACGGTATGTTAAGGTGGAAATAACACCGTCTTGACAAGCCAACATGAAACCCTCCATGCCACACTTCAATCCGGGTTTTTTTCTCTTGCGCTTTTGTAATCCGAGCTTTTAGGAGTGAGTACTCTAAATAGAAATGATTTTATGCATTTTGCTCACCCTTAATACTGAAGTTAAGTCCGAGTGTTTCAGCAGCCTCCTGCGCTGCTTTGTACAGAAACGCTTCTACTTTAGACATTTAACGTTTAATATCCCGCGACCACATTCACGGCGTGAGATGAAGAGTCGCGGAACAGAAGACTTGAAATGCATGCTTTTTTTCATGTGCATAACCTTTCGTGTCCCGATACCAAGGGATCTGAGCTCGTTCTTCGTCCATGGTACTACTCCAAATGAATAGAGTACTACCGGGACGGCAAGCATGTTCGTTGCAGATACTATGTTCCTCGCCGACAGTTCGGAAGACCAAATCTGCCATATGAGCTTCGGAGATTATCCTTTATAGATGTCACATACTGAATACGGCTCTGTGGCAGCCCAGGTATGTATAGGTTTCTCCAGCACAAAGGTGTCGTATAGGGCTTCTATCGACGAGCTCAGGGCCTTCAGGGATGCCATTAAGTTTTTCTTGATTCAAATGAAGCTTGGCGCATTTGCCTCATTCAAATTACATTCCTATTTCCTTAGTATGTCGTTTGATAATCCCAAGAGTTAAATGTAGTTGCTCTTCGTTTCTAGCATAGATCTTGAGATCATCCATGTAAAATACATGAGTGACCTTGTACTTTTAATCTGCAGGTTAGCCGCAAATGTACCCTTCGGAATGGCGAAGTGCTAGAGATAGTGACAATAATGCGAGGCTAAAGGGGAGTGGGCTCATAATGTCGCCCTGAAAGACACCTCACTGAAAGGTGACCTTGTTAGTTGTCACACGATTTTTTCCAGCCGATATAGTAAAAATGGTTTTTCAAAGCGGCATCAACTTCTCTATGCACCTCACGAACTGCGGATGAACCTTTAAGCTTTCCAAAAGACAGATGATAAGTCTTTGGGAAGTTGAATCGAAAGCTTTCCGCTAATCAATCCAGACCATCGATAGTTCACGCTGATGGTATTCTGCACCTTTGCATACACATCTATCGATAAGCAGGTTCTCCCGACAACCTGCTACGCTTTTCTTTGAGCCGCGTTGTTCATACATTTCTAGCCATACAGGTTCAATTGCCTGAACAATCCTACCATTTAGTATACAGTGTATTCACTGTATAAGATAGGTGAGCCAAGATGCCTATTTTCGGCAGGAATATTGTCCGCCCTTTCACCAACTACTCCGAAATTGGCTCTTCCGACTTTAATATGAGGTGAAAATACGGGCCAAATGTTAATGGGTTGAAGGAAACTTCTTCCTCCAGAAGGTCTTGATACCATCTGGTCCCGGAGCGGAATAGTTCTTTATCCCTCTCAATACTTTTTTCACCTCCTCGGTAGTAATGGGTGGGCATTCTTCATTAGGTGTTATGAGTGCAGCACGCAGCTCCTTAAAGCTATTTATGTTATCTGAGTCGTCGTCCAGTCTATGCTGCACTTCGTAGACTTCTCTTCAAAATACTTCAACCTCCTCTGGTTTGGGCGGGTAGTCGACAATAACTAGAGGATCTTGGGAGAGTCGAGATGGGTCAGAGAGAAACTGTTGATTTTCTCTGATCGACCTCTCCCGTCGCTCTAGACTTCTCTCAGCGTCAGATAGTATCCGTATGCTTTCAACAATATGCTGCCTGATGGCCTGATTGACTTGTTAAGTGTGTGTTAACGGTTCCGGAGTTCGCGCGCGAACTTTCGAACCTTGGTCGGATTCTTCGGAAAGTGTCCACGAAGCTCATCATCCATTTCAGCCAGATCTTTGGAATAGAGACAAATCTGGCTGTTGATGTTTCTCCGGGTCATAAAGCATCACTTTTTCTCTATTGGATGCCTGCCCACGGTTGGTCTTAGTGTCCCCACCATTTCTCTGTTTCCGGCTTCTCCTGGCTGTGGTAGATTAGACGTTTCGCTTACATAGCCCCTTTTTTGGAGTACTTTGGCATGGTTTCGCAGACGTTGTTACGAAAAGTGCAATAGCACTTGCATCGTAGCACTCTAGCAAGTCGCGATTTAGTTGCTTCGTCTACCTAAAGGTCCCGCGATTCTGTCTC
>NC_046658.1:4922056-4923425 GCF_010883055.1 Belonocnema kinseyi
GCCTATTTATTTTTGTAACCATATTCAGCAGAAACCCTTGGTACAGGGACCCTCTATCCGCAACCCGAGGACGCGTTCGGTGGCTTTGTCATAGGCCCTTATATATACATATAGCTTGTCAGTAGCCCCCACCTCCTTGTGCACTCACGTTATCAGTATTTCGGTCTAGCACAGTTGAATTGTATAGTCGCCTCATGTAGCTCACTGGAAGTCCTTCAGAGTGGCCCAAGAAAAGTTGAAAATTTTTTCTTAGGACTCGAGATACGTATAGCTTGTTGTCAGCCCCCCCCCCAGGATGTTCATATATTTTATATTGTTTTATTAGGTGAAGAATATTTCAATTGCTGGTGCAATAGACCGCATTTTAAATCAGTTATCATAAGTTATCACTTTCTTCTGACGTTTAGCATTTAATTGCTGCTGTATTTTTTATTCGATTTGAAAATTTCCGGTAGTGCAGTGGAACGCATTTGGAGTAGAATAGGTTTTACATGTTAAATGAGATCATAAGTGCATAATAGGTGTTTTAACACCAGCCTTGTACCAGCTTTTGAATTTACAATAAAAAGCGAGTTAACCCCCCCCCCCCGAGTTCAAAATCTCGGCGTTATTTTTAGTTTGTAGGTTTAAATTTCCTTTGTTTTCTTTCTTTTATCGTGAAATTATAATGAGTTGCTATGAATTACTTATCTTTAAGTACGTTTCCGGATTTCCTAGTAACTGCATATCGAAGCACAATTTTAAGAAAGTGCATTTATACCAAATTCAAAATTTTCTATTTTTCTTTTTCTCCAACCGAGTATATAAGAGACGGCTCTCTTTCAGAGTTTCCACGAAACTGTTAGAATACAAAGATTATCAGTTGAATTCAAATTAAATGTTTTTATTTCATGCAATAGCTACATTCCAGAAAACGTAATATCATTTCCGAATCATTTGGATCATAAAGGTTTAATTTTGCAGGAGTCATCGTTATGGAGAAACAATCCTTATTGCAACGTTTCATGCCTAATAATATTGGATTTGATGCAATCACAAGGGAGGATTACATCGACAGGCATATCAGTCTTTTCGCTAATCAATTAGATAATATGGAACTACAAAATTCCTCGATTTACTGCGTGTATTTACGGTTCATACTTTATACTCACATTTTTTAAGAAGATGATATTGTCATTGTTGATAGGGGATACCGGAATGCTAGTAATCTTCTAGCATTGTGACAAACTCTACGTGGATTTTCATACTTAGACATGGACACATTAAATCCATTTTCAAATTCTTTCAGCTATTAGTACAAATAATATTGCTTGACTACACCATTATGATAACGGAGTTATTAGCTAAGCAAACTGTCAGGGGGGGGGGG
>NC_046658.1:4923525-4925648 GCF_010883055.1 Belonocnema kinseyi
CTTGTACTTTCGATCTGCAGGTTTGCCGCACAAGTACCCGTCGGAATGGCGCAGTGCTAGAAATAGTGGCAATAATGTAAGGCAAAAGAGGAGTGGGCTCATCATGTCGCTCTGAAAGACACCTCTCTGAAACGTGACCTTGTTAGTTGTCACACGATTTTTGCCAGATGAGATAGTAAATCTGGTTTTCCAAAGCGGCAATTTTAGACAGGCCTGAGACACACTATACACTCTATTGTCACTCATTGAAGGTAACACTTTAATAAGTGATACACAGCATTTAAATAGAATTCTAAAATTTGTATCAGTATCATCAGTTTCGATGATGTACCCTCACACAGAAGAAATTTCCTTACACAGGGAAAATTGTGCTAAAGCTACAGGTCTTTCAGTTATAATATTAGGGTGGTCTTGAAGGTTGAAGAAGTTTGACAAAAATGGATCTAAAAACGGGTTGCGGGAAGAGTTTCCTTACGATTTCTAGTTTTAAAATCTGTTTCGGTCAAAATCGGCCCTTCTCCTTTTTGCGAGATATGGGCTTTGTTGTATTATTAGTTTTTCTTCGATTTTTCGCACATGAGTGAACTGCTTGCAATTCCATTCTTTGACCACCGTGAATAGCCATGGCCTGCGGGTGGGCTGACTTATTTTTTAAATGAATTTCCGTGCGTATCGCCCGGAATCCATACAAAAATAAATATATTTGTTGGATTTCGAACAAAATTATGTCTACAGAAGACATAAGTCCCATAAAGTCCTAGTCAATTCCCGATATATGATTTATCAGACGTTGAATGAAAACGGTGTTACACGTATTTCTCGTAAAAAAGACGGTTTTTTATATTTCTTTTTAATGTATAAAATACTACTTTACACTAATAATTTGATGTTGACATAAATTTTGTCAAAAATTTATTATTGTTTTTAGCACTTTTCTCTCTGAAAATCGAGTTTGTAAATCGTGGTTTATTAAAGAATATTGCACTTTTTGTTCAATTTTAAATGAGAGTCAGTTCATACGTAATCTATTTTAAGAAACATGATTGTTGAAACCATTAATTATTATTGTACAATCGCAGAATTTATTATGGTTATTAATAATATTTAGATTAAATGACTGCGAAAAGTTGCGGTTTGCTTGCATTTTTTTCTTTTCACATGAAACGATTTATTAGTTCACTGCATTTAGCACAAATAATTATTTAAACAAATTATCATTCCTTGTACGTATCTTCTGTTTTGATAATGCTAGATATAGTTACGGTTTCTTCGTAATTTTAAAACTTTTTACCCACGTTTTTGTAATCCGGGCTTTCAAGAGTGAGTAGTCGAGATAGATAAGATTTTATGCATATTGCTCACCCCTAATACTGAAGTTAAATCCGAGTGTTTCAGCAGCCTCCGCCGCTGCTTTGTATAGGAACGCTTCTACTTTAGACATTTAAGGTTTAATATCACGCGACCACATTCACGGCGTGAGATGTAGAGTCGCGGAACAGAAGACTTAAAATGCATGCTTTTTTTCATGTGCATAACCTTTCGTGTCCCGATACCAAGGGATCGGAGCTCGTTCTTCGTCCATGGTACCACTCCAAATGAATACAGTACTACCGGGACGGCAAGCATGTTCGTTGCAGATACTATGTTCCTCGCCGACAGTTCGGAAGGCCAAATCTGCCATATGAGCTTCGGAGATTATCCTTTATAGATGTCACATACTGAATACGGCTCTGTGGCAGCCCAGGTATGTATAAGTTTTTCCAGCGCAAAGGAGTCGTATAGCGCTTCTATCGACGAACTCAGGATCTTCAGGGATGCCATTAAGTTTTTCTTGATTCAAATAAAGCTTGGCGCATTTGTCTAATTCAAATCACATTTCTATTTCCTTAGTATATCGTTTGACAATCCCTAGAGTTAGACGTAGTTGCTCTTCGTTTCTAGCATAGATCTTGATATCGTCCATGTAAAATACATGAGTGACCTTGTACTTTCGATCTGCAGGTTTGCCGCAAATGTACTCTTCGGAATGGCGTAGTGCTAGAGATAGTGGCAATAATGTAAGGCAAAAGAGGAGTGGGCTCATGGTGTCACCCTGAAAGACACCTCTCTGGAACGTGACCTTG
>NC_046658.1:4925748-4950127 GCF_010883055.1 Belonocnema kinseyi
GATCAGCCGTTGGTTTTGTTTTACGGTTCGCATCGGCCAAAGCTCTCGCTGCATTATACACGCAATAATTGATAGCCCAGAGGTCGGATTCACCGGAAAAAAATATATATATATATATATATAAACTTATCTTTAGGATACATGTAAACGTTACCTCTCATAAAGTCAGACTTTCCATCATATATGCTTGCATAACATGGAGTTTCGCCTGCAATATAAACTATAGAAAATTACAAGTAGTTCAAAATATATTTAAGACTCAATGGTCAATTCAATAAATATACTATGGTACAGGTTATGCACGAATGCTTACATGTGCAATATATAAGAGATTATGTCAAGAAAATTACTGAAAAATGCTTTGATATGATCTCAAACCATAGTAATATTTTAGTGAGAAACGTAATGTATGAGCCCTTAATTTTTAAACATGAAAGGATATTTCATATAATGCATGACCCTAAGTGATTGCAACATTAGGCTCACTTTCACTCTTGAGCAGTTGTTAATATTCAACAATCTTTTGTGTTATCTGGTTTTTTTGCATTTAGTTTATCCAGAAAACTCATAAAATGCGTGAATAAATTCCAATTAATTAATTAATTCTCCTTTGTTGAGTTCTAAGGATTTCAAATGTGCTCCATTGAGCTATCATAAAATTAAATTGCGCTAGATGAAAAGAATTGGTAACGAGAGTGCAAAGGGAGGTGAGGGTGGTGCCGGTGACAATCTATACGTAACTCGAGTTCTAATTAATCGCTACTACTGATAACGAGAGTGCACAAGGAGGTAGGTAGCGGACTTGTGTCACGCTATACGTACTTCGAGTTTAAATAATATTTTTAAATTTCCGTAAACACATTTTGAAGGACATCAAATGTGCTCTATCACACCACCATAAAATTTAATTGCGCTATAGTACGTTTCAAGTACTGATAACGAATTTTCACAAGGAACTGACTTGGTGTGTTGAGAGACTAAACGTATCACGTATTCTAATTAATAGCTTTTAATTTTCCATAGACCCCCTGGCCACTGAAGAGGACTTCAAATGCGGCCGATTGCATCACTAAAAAGTTCAGTATCGCTGGATCGCAAGCACTGATGAGGAGAGTACAAAAGGAGGTGCGTGAGGAGGGGGTGGGGGGCAGTAACACGCTATACGTATCTCGAGTCTTAATATTTTTTTATTTTTCTTGGCTTATTACGAAGGATTTCAAATGAGCTCCATCAAACCAACATGAAATGCAATTACGATAGAACGCAAGTAGTGAAGACAAGTGCAAAAGAAGGTGGTTTTTAAAAAAAGCAAGAAGTTGAACTTTTTTTTATTTCTTCGAAACTGCATCTTATTGTGAATAAGTTTATAAAAGTATATCTTGACATAACTAAAATCTTTAAAGTTAATAAGGTTAAAAAATAGGACAACAATTTTTAATTTGGAATCTGCTGAGTTTTTCCAATTTTTGGGGCTAAGTTCGTTAAGCAGATATTTCCAATTAAAAATTTAAAAATTAGAGCATTCTCAAAATTTGAATAAATTTTGTTTATAAAATTTAGAAATTTTTGTCAAATATTCTGATACACGTCAATAAGAATGGCAACTTATCCTAATGACATTTTCAAATTGGATAAAACTTCCAAAAGTTTTATGCTTTTCAACATTTTGAAAATTTTCTAAAAAAAGGAAAACATTTCTTTATATAAGTTAAGAAATATCAATCCAAACTTATACTAGATGTAAAATACATTTTTTTCGCATGTATTATCTTGAAATTTTTTAATCAGACAAAATTTCAAAAAGTTGGATAGTTTTCAAAAATATGCAATTTTGATTTTTTAGGAGATCCATAAGTTTAAAAAATTATTTTTAGTAGATTTTAACAAGACTTACAAATTATCTTGATGAAGTTTTTCAAGTGGACACGAAGTATCGAGCAGACCTGGTTAGCTACGCAAAGATTAACTACATGTTCGTTCATCGAATCGTTATCCTCGACTTTGTTGTTCTGTTGGGTTTCAAAATCATAGAAAATAAATATGACTGGCCCATTCATTTAATTTGATCCTGAATCATGACGTATGGGTTTAATGTAGCAATAATAAATTAAATTCACGATTGCATCCACATATCCTACAGTAAAAATAACCACACTTGTATTTTTTCTCCTTTGCTAGGTCGACCAGCCGCGAGCACACATCACAAATTCGTACTACCTCACAAACGCTTTTTAAAGAGGAATAGCAATTATTTCCTTTATGAAGATTGAAATATTCGCCACTAAAAAAGAGACGCAAGCATTGTTCACACTTACGTCCTAGGATATGTGCTTCATCCAGGGGGTTTTCGCATTCCGGTTTGGAAATAACAAGCCCCACATTTTTGCGAGCCATTATGGTTAAATATATTTTGGTAACCTTTGTTAAAAGGTATACACAAATTTCGATTGGAAGCCGCACCCGTTAAGTTTAAAATTGTATGCTAATAATGACTGTCGCTATCATACAATATATGTAAACTGTGCAAAGGGATTTGACCTGCTTCGATAAAATACCGGGTGCCATCGAAAAAAGGTGGGTATGTACCGTCACCGAAAGTTTTGAAATCAAAAACCATAATGGCAATATGTTCACGCATGAAGTATTTTGAAAATCTCCAAATTAAAAAAAAACCACATCCTTCTGGCGGTATTTCCACAAGCGCATTACACGTCAGTTCTCATACTAGTATCGTGTGAAGTATGGAATGTGGTCTACAAAGAGCTTGCCATTTTGAATTTTTCGCCCCATTTCTTAACTGACCGCGATCTCTATAAATTTGAACCGAAACAATCGCCTGAAGGAGAAATAAGTTATCACCGTTCTCTATCGTTAAAATTGATCTTTTTTAATTGTATTACTGGATAAAACTCCCCAACCACTACCCGTAGGATTACGCACACAATCAATGGTGATCTTGAAACTGTCATCTATTTGAAACTCTGCGACGCTCCGTGTCACTATAAAAATTAAATTCCAGATGTCTTCCAAATGACAATCGCGTACGTAACAAAAGGACAAAGCTGTGTCGCCTGGTGTAAAACTGTCCGCGATGAATTTAATACCGATAAAATCGAAAGGGGCATTAGGTGTTATTAAATACTGAAAGAGCTCTTTAACCACAGATTCCAGCCACTCGATAGGGCAAACTTTTTCACCCGGATTATACCGGAAACGCAATTCTATCTCCGTACTATCCAGATTAAAACGCGGGTAATGATTGGTCCCTTTGCTTATAATAAAAAATTTAGAATTTTCGGGGATTTCACCACCCTGATTTGAAAGATTACTACGATCATTTGTTTCGTGGTCCTCAAGCGCATGTGCAAGATTTCCTTCGTCACGATAATTATTATCCTCGTTATTTGGCTCTTGATGATCATCATTATCATTCAAACAACGTTTTTCCCAATAATGATGAAGAGAAAATTACTAGTGTCGTAAAAAAACATGAATTATTAACAACAAAATTTTAGCAAAACGTTTAAAATAGTAATTGTGTTAATTACTTTAATTAATTAATTAATTAATTTGCATATAATTATTTTAATTTCATGATAATTAATTATTTATTTTAAATTATTGATTAATTTATTATTATTGAATATTAATTGATTAATTATTATTGTGTAATAATAATAATTAAGTTTAAATAAATTATTTATTATTTATTAATGTAATTTAACACCTATCTATTTCAAAAAATATCCCATGCTATATAAATTAAATATTTTACAACTCACAGATTGAATAATCCCATTCCTCAAGTGAACATTTTCTCGCCTCCATCATGAATTCGTCGTCATTGTTACCACTCTCCTCCTCCTTCTTTTCTTCTTCTTGTTCTTGTTCTACATCTTCCTCGTCTTACTCATCCCTCTCCTCCTGAGAACTATGGTCACTGGTTCAAATCTCCTGGTCCATCTCTTCTTCACCAAAAAACGTCTCGTCGTCGTCGTCATCGTCGGCATCGTCATCGTCGGCGTCGTCGTTATTAACACCGTGGTCAGCCTTATCACAAACAGTCTTTTCGGTATCGCTATCACTCACGCAAAAATTAACTAATTCAAAATCACGCTCACGAATTGCATTCTCGTCGTCATTAATGACGATATTGTCGGGAAGCGATGGTGTTCCTACATCCATGGTCACTGCTGATGATTGTGGTAAAGGATCTGCAGGAGCTGAAGACGACGTCTGATCGTTAATTCCATCATTTGAGATATCCCTAACTGCTATAAAAGATAATAAATATTATTAATATGGTATTAAGACTATAAACATTATTAAAAATTAAAAATATATAACAAAAAATAATTATCTTGACTTACCCGCTGCAAAATATTCTCGAAGTGATTCGAGTTGGCCTTGATGTTCGATGTACTCGGCTTTTCATTCCAATACTAGTACCCGCACAATCGCGTTGTCGCCAACTAGATTTAGGATCTGATCCATGCCGAGACCATCAAGAAATGTCAGAAGAAACTTAAAATTAATCTTAATTCGCATTTCTGCAAAGATCCCGACTCTCCACAAATCATAATATTTTGTTTTAAGGAGGGTTAAATTGTATGTGCTGCTTCTAGCTCTGATCTAGAGAAACTGTGCTTTTGCAGCTGAGCAGGGTGGCTATATAAAAACGCAAAAGGTGCATGTTTTAGTGGGAGGATTTAAGCATTTACAAAAAAAAAACAACTTTCATATTGAAAAAAATTCCAAAATAGTGGGAAATGTTGACACTCTTTGCATTTTGTGTATCTCTATTGGAAATGGCATTCTGACTGGCATTCCCTATTGCAAATGGCATTATCAGGGTGACCATCTAGACTAGAAAGACCAATTCACTATCTTGGAATAGATTTCTAGCCGTGCTTGCCCTAGTGTGAGCCCTAGGTCCACTGCTCTACAGGGTGTTGACAGTGCAGGTATTGTACCCCCTACTCCCCCCTCCGTCTTCGCCTCGGAAAATGTTGCCACCCTACACCCGGGACTCTCTGAACTCTTACGTAAAGTGGTCTCTGACGGCCAAAGCGAAGCGCTTGCGTAGTCACGTGTAATTCTGCCAAGATTCAGCGAATTTGAAACAAGACAGCTACAATCCAATGACCAACTTAATTCTACGCTTTCGGAAATTAAGAATGAATTAAGTAATAATACCAGGCGTATTAATTCGTTAAAATTCAGCTCGAAAGTACAAAATGAGGAGATTGAACTTGTCAAGAAGAAAGCGAATAATTTGAAAGCCAAAGTGGTAACTCTCGAGCATGCGGTCAAGGTCAACGTACAAGCGGCTTTGAATACGACGCTGGAAATTCATGGCCTACCCATGGAGCCGAACGAAGACCTCATGACCTCCTTGGAACCTCTCGGTAGGGCTCTTGACGTAAATATTCGTAAGGATGACGTTGTGAAACTGTATCGAATCATAAAATCACCTTCAATGACTCACTCCTCCAACTTCCCGATCATTGTAGCCAAACTCGGTAGACAAGATCTACGGGATAAACTTATTGCAAGACGTAAGGTTAAGAGAGACTTCTCTACCCTTAATATGGGATGCACTGATAACGAAAAGCATTTTATTTCACTCCGTGAGACATTAACACCACTAAATAGAAAGATTTATGATATTGCTCTTTACCTTCAGAGAGAAACAAAGATCAAATACTTGTGGATTGCTGGCGGAAAAATTTACTGCCGTAACGCAGATGTCTTTCCTAGGATACATATGTCTAACATTCAATCTGTTAAAGGGCTACAATAGCAACTACTCTTTAAATCCATTATGTATTTGATTTTTTCTTTTCGATCATCAGCAGTAGTTTATCGTTTATGCTACTGGTACATAGGTAAATATTTGTCATATTTTGTATACTGCTGCATGCTGGCCATTCTATATACTGTGACTTGTATAGCACTATAGCAAAATATCAACAATTTTGTATTATTTACTGCGCTGATTCAACCCTGCTAATTGATGTTCTAATTTCAACTTCTAAATGTGCTTTAATCCCTATATTCAATTGTAATCATGTAAGCTGGATTGTGTTGGTTATTACTCTCTGTTACTTTAGCTTCACGGAATTGTTTTTTCAACTTATTTACGTATTACAGACATTTATATATATATATTAATGTTAATATATTAATCTCACAATGGAAACTTTAAATATTTGTCACGTTAATGCTCAGCCTTTACCTGCCCCTTACCTTCAACACAAACATCATTTTATGTCCTGTTCCTATCATACGAGTATCATAGCCATATATGAGATCTGGCTAACACCTAACATTTATTCGAGCCTTGTGGCACTTGATAATTACACGCTTTTTGTGGAGATAGAGATAAGAGAAGAGGGGGTGGGGTCTGTCTCTATATTCATGACAGCTTAAGGGGTGTACAGGTGATAGTGAGTCCTCTTACCAATTACCCTACTGCCAAATACCTTTTTATCATGGTATCCTCGCCTCATGACAGTGTGTTGGAGGGTGTGATTTACAAACCTCCTAACGCCTCCTACGACAGGGAACTTGAAAATGACATTTTTGATCTTATAACTAATTATAATAACATTCTGCTCACCGTTGACGTAAACACAAATCTTAATGCTACCAACAATTTAACTTATCAATTAAAATCGGTAGTTTTCTCTGCCGGATTATCTATAGTTCCTTTTGATACCACCCACGACACTGATAATTCTAGTACATGGATTGATTTGATGGTTGTGGATGATTTGGACAAGGTGATTTCTTCTACTCAACACTCAATCTCATTTCTCTCAAACCATAATCTTATCAGCATCCAATACCAGTTCTCCGTTGGTCCATCCAATGGCGTAACTCCCTTCCCCATACGAAATCTTAAGAATATAAAAGACACTGAATTTCTTGAGCACCTCTCTACTTATGATTGGAATAGTATTTTTATTGAAAAGGGTATCAATAGAAAGGTGATTTGTCTGTCTGCATTTTTATCTTCAGCGTTTGACAAATTTGCACCTCTCCATACTCTCAAAGCAAAGAAGACGTCTACTGCTTGGATCACTCCAGATATAAAAAATTTGATCAAGGAAAGAGAAGAAAAAACGTAGATTGGCAAAAAGAACAAAAAATAGTATTATTCAAGCCGAGTTTCGTAAATTGAGAAACCTAGTGCAAACGAATATTCGAGATTCATACAACCAATATAATTACATTTCGATCAAAAACAGGAATAAAAGTAAAAACCTCTGGCTTCTTTTGGAACGGCTTGAACTTATTTCTTCTAAACACTTGGCTCCTGATAACAATTTTTCACCTGCAGGACCTTTGAACGCTTTTACCACAAAATCCACACTCCTTGTACATAGCCCTCTTTCCCCGTCCTCAGTTTCCTCTACTTTCGATGATACTAAATTATTCTTTTCTGACATATCACAAGAAACCCTGATTAAAAAACTTTTCGAGGTAAAAACGAATGCTCAAGGTTCTGATGGTATTTCTATTAAAATGATTGGCCTTGCTTTACCAGTCAGCGGCCCAATTCGCTTGCACATCTACAATGCATCCCTGCAGGTAGGAATATTTCCGGATGTCTGGAAAGAGGCGATTATTCGCCCTGTTCCAAAAATATCGAACCCTATCTCTCCTAGAGATTTCCGTCCTATATCCACCCTATGTGCCTTGTCTAAACCTTTCGAACGCATTGTCCATTAGCAACTTACTTCACACATTGAAACAAATAATTTAATGAACCCCATGCAATCTGGGTTCCGTGCCAGACATAGTACACTTACTGCCTCACTCAAAGTAACTTCTGACCTTAAATTGGCAATTGATAGAAAGGAAATAACGGTTGTCGTCCTTTTTCACTTTTCCAAGGCGTTTGATACAGTTAACCACAATCTACTATTGACTAGGCTCAAATCGCTCCACCTCTCAAATCTGGTTGTCAAATGGTTTGAATCGTACCTTAGTAATCGGTCTGAAAGAGTAAAAAGTAGTAATGGTAAACCGTCAGTTTATGGGAAGGTTAAGAGTGGTGTCCCTCATGGATCGACGCTTGCACCCTCTTTATTTAATATTCATACCTCTGAATTTGGTAACAAGCTTCAGCATTGCAACTATCACAAATATGCTGACGGCGTTAAGCTTTACCCTTCCGGGCCAAATGCCAATCTTAAGAGCTTACTTCAAAGGGTACATTCGGATATTGATCTGGTGATGTAGTAGGCTTCGACAAGTGGCCCTACTCTTAACCCTGTTAAAACAATGGCTATAATCATAGGACCTTCTTCCTCTCCATGACTTGAAGCAATTGCAATCCTACTCCATGTTT
Organism: Belonocnema kinseyi; assembly: GCF_010883055.1. Lineage (NCBI taxonomy): Eukaryota > Metazoa > Arthropoda > Insecta > Hymenoptera > Cynipidae > Belonocnema > Belonocnema kinseyi. The sequence continues at coordinate 4,934,108 of NC_046658.1, forward strand.
TGATCGATGGACGTACCTATAATAATTAGAAATTCACCTTTTCAATGTTACTTCAGAAAACTACTTTTAGTTACTTATTTAACACATCAAAACGTACCCTCGAAATTACACATTGGTAAAACTTAAATTCGTAAATTAGAATTTATATGAGTGTATTCATGAATTTATTTACTTATAAATATATCTATATTTGCGTATGTATATTTATATTATTGTTATGTCAACAGCCTGAATCTAATTATTTACATTATAGTTTATTTCTTCACTTTTGTTAAAAAAAACTTATTTTTTATTTAAATCGTCAAATAGATCGCTGTCATATTTTAACTGCAACATGTATCACCGATTCCTTATAGGGCTATTTAGCCCGAGGAACTCTTCACAAATAAATACAAATACAAATACATATTGAGACACAAAACTGTGGTAGAGTTTACACACCATCTCTTTAAATTGATACGGCGTAGTGAATAAAGTCCACGGGAAAATTCTTTGTCAAGAGAAAGTATTCTTATTCTATGAAAACATGTAACCTCATATCTACTCGACCGCCCTCATGCTAGTAAGTCAGCCATATGTGAGCTATAAAAACTGTCGCCCGAGACACAAACGTCAGTTATACTCTGAAATTTCAACATATAACATGCCGCATCTCTAAGTCAAACGATGAAGTCTACCTTCTAACAGAGTAAAGTCTCACAAGATTTTACAGTGAAAAGTATATAAAAAAACGAATTTGCGCTGCAGATACGTCATCATCTGAAAGTGTAACTGTGAAACAAGTAAAATATACACGATGAATAGCTTCAATTACAACAAAAATTCGAACTTGTTTGTTTTTATTTGGAGGATCGATGCAGCAACAGTAACTCCGAGTCCCGTTCTTTACCGAAAAAAATTGGCTGTTATAACTTGTTTCTTATAACTTCGTATAATGCAAAAGCTATTTTAATTGAAAAGATTGAACAGAAAAGCCACGACAACAGCAGCCACAGCAACAAATAGCGAGACGCAAGGAAAAAATGAGAAATTCTATGTCCCTGGCATTGTTCTTCAAGCACCAACATTTCAAGGCCTCGCCAACATTGTCATTTGCAAGCGAAAGTGTGAAAACCGTGCCGAAAGCTGAATGGCACCTAGGTGAGGTGTCTAAAACGGTGACTCTGGGATACCGGGCGACCTCTCAGAGTACGCAGCCTCATCCTTGCATGCGGGGCTCTGCAAGGATGGACGAACCCCTTTCCCTAGCTTCCCGTGCGAACAACAATGACAACACCAAACATAGTTGTAGTAAGTGCGGTTTAAAACAACAGAACGCGCAGGGCTCCCGACAATAGGCTGCATGCTCTGTGGTGCGAGAAACACCCGGACCTATCGCACTTTTCGCAGCAACTACAGCGAAACCATGCTGAAATACTCCGTAAAAGGGGCTATGTAAGCAGAACACGTACTATACCACAGCTAGAACAAGTCGGCAACAGAGAAAGAGAGGCGAAACTAAGACCAACCGCGGGCATGCATCTAATAGATGAAGAACGATACGTTACGACCCGGAGAAACATCAACACCAAGGTTTCTCTCAAGCCTAAAGATCTGGCTGAAATGGATGACGAGCTTATTGGACATTTTTCCGGAGAATTCGACCTCTGGGCCAAAAAGATAGGCTGGGCGAGACAGTACGCATCCCGCATTCAGTGTGTGATTGACTACATCACATCTGGCAGGAATTTTACCGCCAAGGTTCGAAATTTCGCGCGCAAACTCCGGACCCGTTATCACACACTTAACAAGTCAGAGAAAATCAACAGTTTCTCTCTGACCCATCTCGACTCTTCCAAGACCCTCCAGTTACTGTCGTACACCCACCCAAACCAGAGAAGGTCGAAGTATTTTGGAGAGAAATCTACGAAGTTCAGCATAGACTGGACGAAGACTCCGAAAATATAAATAGCTTCAAGGAGTTATGTGTTGCCCACATAGCACCTGATAAAGAATGCCCACCCATCACTACCGAGGAGGTGAAAAGAGTATTGAGAGGGATGAAGAACTATTCTGCACCGGGACCAGATTGTATCAAAACCTTCTGGTGGAAGAAGTTTCCTTCAACCCATCAGCATTTGGCTCGTACGTTCACCTCCTATTTAAAGTCGGAAGAGCCGATTCCAGAGTGGTTGGTGTAAGGGCGCACAATACTCCTGCCGAAAATAGGCAACTTAGCTGACTCGTAGAATTACAGACTAATAACTTGTCTGAACACACTTTATAAGATATTCACAGCTATCCTAAATGGTAGGATCCGCTTTGGAAAACTAGATTTACTCTCTCACCTGGAAAAAATCGTGTGAAAACTAACAAGGTCACGTTTCAGAGAGGTGTCTTTCAGGGCGACACCATGAGCCCACTCCTCTTTTGCCTTACATTATTGCCACTATCTCTAGCACTTCGCCATTCCGACGGGTACTTGTGTGGCAAACCTGCAGATCGAAAGTACAAGTTCACTCATGTATTTTACATGGACGATCTTAAGATCTATGCTAAAAACAGAGAGCAACTGCATCTAGCTCTGGGGATTTTCGAACGATATACTAAGGAAATTGGAATGGAATTTGGGTTAGACAAATCCGCCAAGGTTTATTTGAAGCGAGGAGAACTTAACGGCATCCCTAAAGATCCTAAGCTCATTGAAAGAAGTGCCATAAGACACCATTGCGCTCGTGAAACTGATACGTACCTGGGCGTGCCACAAGCCCGCATTCAGGATGTTACATTTATAAAGGATACTATCCAAAGCAGATACAAACGTCTCATCCGACAGATTTGGTCTTCCGAACTGTCGGCGAGGAACAAAGTATCTGCAACGAACATGCTTGCCGTCTCGGTACTACTCTATTCATTTGGAGTAGTTCCATGGAAGAAGAACGAGCTCAGATCCCTTGATATCGGGACAAGAAAAGTTATGCACATGAACAAAAGCATGCATTTTAAGTCTTCCGTTCCGTGACTGCACATCTCACGCCGTCATGGGGGTCGCGGAATATTGAGTTTTGAATGTCTTCACAACAGGATTATTCTGGGTACAGCACATAAAGTTGCAAATGGAAGAGACCCTCTTCTTAAAATGGTGAGGAATCACGAAGAAGTGGGGAAAGGAGCGTTTCTGTACAAAGCAGCGGAGGAGGTTGCTGAAACACTCGGACTTGACTTGAGTATTAGGGGTGAGCAAAATGCATCAAATTTTATCTATCTCGAGTACTGACTCCTGAAAGCCCGGATTAAGAAAGCACAAGAGAAAAACTTTCATGAACAGCTCCTCGATAAGAGGATGCACGGTGTCTTCCACAAAAATGTGAAGGATCAGTCAATGTCTTGTGAGCTAACGTTCGCTTTCCTTAAATCGCCCGGATTGAAGTCTGGTACGGAGGGTTTCATCTTTGCATGCCAAGACGGTGTCATTTCTACCTTAACATACCGTCGCCACATTTTGAGCCAAGACATTCCCGATGATAGCTGCAGGGCGTGCCATGTACACCCCGAGCATTTAGCTCACATACTATCTAGAAAATACTTCTAGAAAATACTTCTAGAAAATACTTTTTGAACTATCTGGTTTTACTATAAATGGTGAATTATAGTGAATTATAAATCAGTATAGAAAATCGACCCTCGTTGTCAACATCCTTTTATTGCTATAGTTTGCGGGCCAAGTGGTTGCAGAAAAACCTGTTTTGTCAAAAAATTCTTGAACTATAGCGATGTGATGTGTGATACACATTTTGAACGCATTCTTTTTTACTATTCAGAATGGCAGTCAGGTTATTCTGATTACAGTAAAACTATAGAATTTTGAGAAGACTTACCCCAACCGACCGATTATGAAAAATGGAAAATGTATCAACAGATGTTACAAAAATTTTTATATTTTACTCGGGAAACATGGAAGCATAAAAAACCGAATAAAGAGCAGGGCAATCAGGGAGATAAAAATATAGGTGATTTAAGTAATTTTAATTATAATGATTTTAAATATAGATGATTTCTGGGAAGCAGATTTCGTTGATTCAAAACATTTAAAAGATTCCAACGATGGATACCAGTATCTACTGGTGGTCATTGACGTAATACTCATTTTCACATTGATGTTTTACAACAACTTACAGAGCTATAATAATGCACGACATTCCAGTATAGGAATGCGATCATCAGAGGTGACTTTGGAAAATGCAGCACACGCCCGACTAAATATTCAAAGAAAGTATAATAGCAAAGTCTTGCATGGTAAAAAGCCTAAATATAAGGTATCCGATTAAGTTCGTATCAGTAGGAAGAAAGGCGTCTTTGCAAAAGGTTATGAAGCTGTATGGACACAAGAGATTTTTAAGATAAAGCGAGTAATAAAGGGTCGTAGACAGTTGCCATATTTTTACGAATTACAAGATCTGACTGATGAGGATATCGACGGAGTTTCTTACGATTGAGAACTATCGGGTGTCGAGAAACACACTGATATTAATGAGACCGGATTTATAATTGAACGAGTGAGACGTACAAAGGAAAAAGGTTCTCTAAAAAACAATTCCTTGTCAAGTGGATGGGTTATTCTGATAAACTCAATTCCTGGATACCTGTCACAGATATTAAAAATTTACAATGAATAAGATGGTTTTACAGAAATTCAATTTCGCAGAACATTTCTTCACTTAAGATGCAATATGATTTATCAAATGAAAAATAGCATAGCTCTAATGACAAATTTGTCAAATAGTAGTAGTATGTTTGGCGTGAAAAATGAAGAAAATTATGAGAGAAAAATGAAAGAAACGAAAATTGATGGTGAAGATTTACTTCTTAAATACTCGCTTCCCTATCTTCTTAAGGGGGACGCCTGGTGTGTACCCACAGTTAAACGATCTCATCAGAGAGATTAACCAGACCCCGATTGCTCGAGAACAAGTAGGCTTCATTTTTGAAGAAGACAAACATTGTTATGCGAAAGTGGGAAAAATTTGTCAAGACTATTGTTAGATGAAGGCTGTCATTTTCTTGCAATAAGTGGAAAAGTATCTCGTATACGTGGTTTTGCATCACAACAATTATTATCAGATAATTCTCATTATACTAATCACGCTCCAAGTTTGGCTCATGGTTTACCTGAGAAAATGTTTGTTTATTGCGATATTTGCGAACCTCATTTTACAGGTGATGGTGGAAAAAAAAAAGAAAGTGGCAAACACCACTTTTACGTATTATTCTTGTCGACACAGGAAACTACATTTTTGCATCCATACAAATTACTCAGTTTTCTTCTCCGAATTTTATTCCTCTTCTTCATACTCAATTTCGCACAATAGAAATAGATATAAGAGATCATGCTGGAGTCCCTATACCATTCGAGTTTGGTACTCTAACATTGACACTTCTATTTTAAAAAGTTGATTAGAGAAGGGGAAAAAGATGTGTCTTCGTCTCGTACGTACCACAGATGCTTTTTGCCTTTTGGGCCCCTTTAGGAATTTTAATAGCTCACGCAAAAACTCCAGCACAAGGAACAGCATAATATCCGATAACCAGAGTGGTGGTCAAAGCGCTCACTTTACATGGCGGTATTCACGGTGAAACTCTTAATAATGTTGTTCTCGGTCAGATACCCACAAAAAAATGAAAAATAATAATCATTGTTTTCGTCGATAAGAGAGCCTTTAACGGAAATAGATATCGTAATCGGTTTAATGGAAAAATTATAAGATTAATGTCTTATATCCTTACATCGATGGCACACAAATACCCTGGAATAATCTGCAGCCACATTTCTCAAAAAATAAACTTTACGTTGATGCTTATCTTAATGAGGATAATGATATTGATAGAAACAACTACCCGGAAGGAATCTGCCTGTTTGCTTTGGACCTTACCCCTGACCTTTCTGCAAATTATTATGCTCACTGGAATCTCGTAAAACATGCAAGTCTACGAATAGACCTGCGTTTTGAAGAACCACTCGCCAACAGAGTAAACTGTATCGTATATGCAGAATGTGATAACGTTTTGGAAATTGACGCGTCGATACAAGTTATTGATGATTTTGGAGGGTAGTAAATCATTTTCACCGTCGCCCTAATTTCTCGGAATTTTACATATCTGACATCCTAATGTACACATGTGTTTACTTAGGACAGGTTTATACAGGAACTTAGTACCTTTTTACACACTCATTATTATCTCATTCGAAAAATTCTGGTGCGTGAATATTAAAAACTATGGAAAAAATCTTGATACTCGTAATCATATATACGCGATTTTTGGATCTCAGCGGCCATCTTTTATTTCGTCCAAAGTAGCCTTACAACTCGGTCATTTTTTCACGTGGTAACTCCTTCATGCAAAACTTATTTATTGTACGAAGAATATTATGGACTATGTGATTGATATTCAAGGCTTTTGCGATCTTCAAAATAAGTTTATTGCAAGAGAAGTGGCCATAAATGCAGTGGATCATAACTTTATTGGACATTGGATAGCTACACCACCTTATCCCTTCTCGGATCTTTCTAGCGATGCGAAGCACCAGAATGACTGGCTCATCTGTTATTTTCACGGCATATAGTGGTTTGAGGGAGATACTCCTTTGCATTTTCTACATTCGAATCTTCGTGATGTCGTGAAATCAGCTGGTCCTATTTATACCCATGGCTAGGAGAAGGCTTCACTTTTGTAAAATATCACGAATAAACAGATTATTAATCTGCAAGGATTAAAATGCCCTATTTTTAAAAATCTCGAAAACAATAAAGATTACTGTTTTCATCACGGTGTAAAGAAAGGAGCATGTTTTACATGTGCTCTTAATAACGCAACTTAACCAAAAATTTGGCTTCAAAGTCAAATACAAGAAGAAGAATCACTTCGAGGTATCACACGTCAGAATGCACTGACAACAAATGTCTGTTCTGAAACTGAAAATCTTGCTGCTTTAATTTTTAACACGGATCCACACAATAAAAACGGATCGCATTGGGTTGCGGTTTATAATGACTGAAATGGCCACGGAACGTACTTTGACATCTATGGCCTACCGCCTCTTATTCCTTAACATCTCTATCGTCTGCGAGGAAACGGTACCCTATTCCGATGGAACACACCAGAGATTCAAAGTTCCTATTCGGACGTGTATGGTCAGTTTTTCATCATGTTCTTGTATCATATGTGTAGTGGTTTTTGTGTGAGTGAATTTACCAGGGTTTTTACCAAAAATTTGGAAGAAAATGATGGCATGACTGCGAATTTTTATTAAATGATTTTTAAAAAATATTAAATTAATCCAAGTGTTTTGCACAAGTCTCAAGACAGGTTTCAAGGTGGGTATTATAAAAAAGGGTCCATTAATACTCACCTGGAATCCTATGTTCAATCTTGCTCTTCACAACTTGCTACTTTATATCTAACATAGTATACTTATACTTAATACAGCACACTACACGTGTTACTTTAAGAGTTTATAAAATATATTTTTACGATATGTGTTTAATAATATCTATACATCTTCCAATATACTTCTCTCTTTTTTCATGCTGCTTCACTTATATGTCTTTACTTTTAAGTTTATGGAAATTCTCGTTTTGTAAGAAAAGAAAAGTGTGTGTGTAGGTGTGCGTGATTTTGTTCAATGAAATAAAAATGATATCTCTGTCTACGATAGGTTTGAACATAAACCTTATCTATTTATTTATCTTGCTCTTCTTTTTAGAAAATAAGTTTTATTATTGAACTTTGAAATTAATTTATTCATAGAAATTCATTAAAGTATAATCATAGATGTAAATTATTCTTTTATCACTAGTCTAGAGTCTGAGAAACTATAAGTTCTCCTTTAAATATGGCACCATAGAGTCTACAAAACTCCTTCAACCATGCATCAGTTTACTATTCAGGGAAAACCCATATATTATTTATCTATTCCTTATCTTCCATTCCTAGACTTAAAGTAAACACGAGCTAGAAACGAGACGAAACCCAGACACATATCAGAATCAATTACCTCGCGGCATAGTGAAGGGGGAAGGCCCCAGTTTAGACAGACGGCCGAGGAGTGGAGGTAGGCTGAAGTGGGGGCCAATGTTTTTCCTTACTACTGATGGAAACAGGATTCAGTAACGTGAAAAAGAATTCAAACGACTAATGGAATTAGAAATATTTAAGAGAATTCAAAAGAATTAAGAGAATGCAGAAAATCCGAAAGACTTTTAGAAATTCAAAATAATCAAATTGCCATGTCTTTTGAAAAAAAAATCCAATCGGAACGACCGATAGTACATTTTAATGGTAAAGAGTAGGACTATTCGACAACGTTAGTAAAAATATGTTGGAATTTTTTGTGCTGTTGCTATATATTACCCAAGTTGGCCAAATTGCCATTTTTGTTCCATTTTACCCCGTTTATTTGAAAAACTTGACGGGCTAGGTGAATTCTAAATTTGGATTCGGTTTAAGCCGAAAAAATTTCATTCAAAATCACCAGCGCATCTTTAAAAAAAACCTTACAGGCAAGTGCGTTCTGCTAGAACCTCAACAACCGAATTTGAATATTTTCTTTATGCACTAATTTTGGGCTTTTGCTGTAATTTTTTGGGTTTTTTTCAGGCAACGATGTCGATTTTTGGGCTCTTATAGTTTTTTCAAAAAAATGACTTTTGGCTGAAGGTGCTAGCCGCCAGCATATCGAGTCCAGAAAATTGAAAGAATTAAAAGAATCAATCGCGCCGGAATTTTGGGCTATTTTAGGCTAGCAAAACCTGCAAAAATTAATTTTCAAAAAACAACCCCTGTCTCCTGAAAATTAACCTTAAAATAATTTACGCATCCAGCCTAATTATAAGTATTTCAGAGCATTAGGCTATTTTTTGGATCCCAAAAACACTTACAGATTATTTCCAAAAATCAAACCTAACCCTTAAAGAAATTACAAAGAAAAATATTTCGAATAAGCACGAGATATAATATACCGTAGATTCAGGTTTGTTTGGAATTCACTAAAAAGAACAAATTCTATTATGCGAGAACAACCAATGCAGTAACAGCTACCTATAACTAAAAATATAGATATCAAACAGAACTAAAAATATATAGATCAAAAGTCAATGGTTTTCCGGAGTTCACAAAACACTGCCGAAAAATCTTCAAATTAAAAAGAATCATACCATTCACCATAAAAAAAACTCTAAACTATACCTAGTTTCCTACAGTAATAATAAAAACATTAAATAGAAAAACACCCTTGATGCATTTAAACATACGCACAAAAACTTTCACAAAAATCTTTATGATATCCTCATCTCCACAGTAAGATTAAACAAAACTTGAGAACTACCCTTATTACACTTGAAGAACCAAGTCTCACCCCCCATAAACTGAAACCTCCAAAACAATCTCAAAATTAAAATAACAACCCTAAACTATCTTGAAACACTCTAGTTAATAAATCTATTTCCACAGTAATATTCCACGCCACATATGAAATACTCACCTTATGACTCAACTTCTTTCAATTAAAACGGTCAAAAATATTTCAAATTAAAAGCAATTATCACATACAACTTTTAAAGACTCCAGTTAATATACCTATACCCACAGTACTATTACACAATCCCTAGATACTGCACCTATCACATTTCAAGAAGCAAGTCTAAGTCACCTTCAAATAAAATCACAGAAAATAAATAAAATAATTACCAAAACCATATCTCCAAGTATCTATTTGATATGCTCACCTTTACAGTGATGTGACACAACCCCTAGGAACCGCCACTATCACATCAAACAAACCAATTCTTACCCTCTGTCAATTAAAACGGTAAAAAATATTTCAAATTAAAAATAATCTACACACACAGCTTTCCAAGTCGTAATAGATATATCCACCCTCACAGCAATATTCCACAACCCCTAAGAACTACCGCCTTTGAATTTAAAGAATCTAGTCTCAGCTGCTATCAACTAAAACCACAAAATATTTAAATAAATGGAATCACCGGAAAAAAATTTCAAAGGATCCAGTTGATGTATCTACCCCCATAACAATATAACAAAAATCTCTAGAAACTACCCCTATCAACTGTAATTGATATATCCAGACTCACAGGAATATTCCACAACCCCTATAAAATTTGAAGAATCAAGTCTCCGCTGCTTTCAACTAAAATCGCAAAAAAGAACTTTAAATAAAATCGATTACCAACTACAGATCTCCAAGTCTCTGTTTGATATACCTACAGTCATAGTAATATTCATCAACCTTTAGAAATACCTTTATGAAATTTATCGAATCTATCCTCATCTGTATATTTAGGCTCAGTGCGTAATTTATTTCAAGGGTTATTTTTTATGATACGGGGGTTGTTAAAAAAAAATTAGTGTTTGCAGTTTTTGAGAGCCCAAAAAGTCAAACATTATAATATTCTTACATTTAGTTTGAGTGCATATTTTATTTTAAGGGTAGTTTTTAGAAAATAAAGGTTTTCTTTCAAGATTAATTTTTGCAGTTTTTAAGAACCCAAAAAAGCCCAAAATTCTGGCCCCGGTTTATTTGTTTAATTCTTTCAATTTTCTGTAGTGTTTTCAGGCCTGTGTTATTTGAACTTCGATCGTCTATGTCGCATTCTGTAGAATATGAGCGAATTATTAGAATTAACATGTAATCCCTTGACGTTTATTTGAATTCTCTTAACATTTTTAAAACAAACCATGAATTATTTTGAATTTCTACAAGTCTTTTGTATTATCTGAAATCTCGTATTTGTTTTGAATTCTCTTAAATATTTTTAATTTAGATAGTCTTTTTCATTCTTTTTCACTTTTCTGAATTCTCTTGACATCTTCAAAATTCGCGTTTAATTACTTTTACCTTCTTCAAGTATTTAAATTTTATGGAATTCCAATGGATTTTTATAATTCGCTTGCACTACCCTAAATTCACTTGCACTTTTTAAAATTCTTTTTAAATTGTATTAAATCTCTTAAAATCTTCACAATAAAGGCGAATTATTTCAATGTTTCCAAGTCTTTTGTAGATCCTGAATTTTCTCAAATATATTATATTCTCTATATTCTTTTGAATTGACTAAAGCCGTTTAAATTTTCTATTGTTATTTTTAAATTCTCTAAATTTAAAACAAAATATTTAAGTTCTTTTCACTTCTTCCAAACATTTTGCATTTTCTACATACCTCTAAATTCTTTAAATTCTCTGAATTAATTTTAATTTTTCTAAACTCTAAACTTTTGTCCATGTTTTTTAATTCTTATGAGACCATTGCATTTTTTAAATGCTATTTAATTATCTTGAAATCATGACGATAGACATTGAATCAGTTTGGACTCATTTACAGCTCTTGAGTGCATTACTTCCGGTGGCATAATGACATTTTATATTTTAGCATAATTTTAATTAGTTTTTCGAAAAAGAAAGGCAACAGAAAATGTATCATTTCAATGAAAAACTCAAACAATTTTGAAATAAACTCTTATCTATTTTTTAAACTAGGCCAAATGGCACCAAAGTTTAAAATTATTCACATTTTTCGTAATATCCGAAAGAACAAGGCATTACTTCAGGTCGGATAATTCGAATTAATGTTTTTAGTCTTTGCGGTATTTCTTCGATCAGAGAAGGCAATAGACAAGGTCTCATTTTTATGACAAACACTTCCTATTTTTTAAACTAGGGGAAATGCTACCAAAGTTTGAAATCATTTACATTTCTCATGATTTTTAGAAAATAACGCTTTGTCACCATTGGCACGATTGGAGTACGTGTTCGAAAATTTTTTTCGATCGTTTTGTGAAGAGCACAGACAACAGTAAAGGCCCTATTTTGGCGACTAACTCTAATCCACTATTTACACGATGGCAAGTGTCTGCGAAAGTTGTAGATCTTATCAAAATGAACATTTTATGATTTCAACGTTCTCCTTCCTTTTCGCAGTTTCCTCTTTCCACATTTAGTAATTCTGCTTCACATTCCTTTTCATTTTTTTACATTCGATAACGTACCACGGCTTCATTATTCCTTACTTCTTCTTTATTTATATATTTTTTTGCACATACCCATTACTTTCTCTTTGAAATCCTCTATATCTCTTCCACCGACACCCCTTCAAAGCGTACCTTCCCTAACTGCTCCTGATACTTTTTTTATCGCCTCCCTTGTCCAGATTACCCTCTCTTCCCTCGACAATTCTTCTTCCCCTTGTCTTCTCCCCCCCCCCCATTTTCACAACTCTAATGACTGGTGGTCTGATTCTACCCTTTCTTTTACTGCGAATCTCTTTGTCTGCTCCCGCATTTACATATTCATGATTTCATTGTCTATCACCGATACCCCTACCTTAATTACTTTTGTGTATTCTCCCTCTTCGTGCACTGTTAATATACCATTCATTACGGCTCAGCTTCTTTCCTCCATCGAGTTCCTTAGAATCTCCCTTTTCTTATTTATTATCTTATCCTTTGATTTCCTTTTAAAGTTCTCCCCTTACCTGTAAATACCCCCTTCAAGATACCCTCTTCTCTTTCGCCTAGGAAGCCTTTTACCCTTTCTTCAATCATTTCCAGCCCATCCTTACTGCACACTGCCACAAACTTGCACATTGCCCCTTCTATCTATACTGCCCTCATTTGTACGCACTTCCCCTCTCCATCAATCTCTATGAACTTCTACCCTAATCCACCCCTAATCCCCGTTATAATTCCTCTACTAGGCCTTCCTTTCTTCTTTTAACTGACCACCTCTTAGAGCCACCTCGTATACCCTCTTGTCAGCTTTAGTTTCCTGGGGTAGTTTAGCCTTCCTGATTTTCCCTATCTACGGGCGCCGTTTAACGTCTATTTATTTTTAATTTTTTGTGGTAATTTCTCTACCTATTTTTTTAATTAATTGGGTCCGTTTTACCCACAAGATTTTTGGTGCGGTTTAGCCCTTCTATTTATCTTAATCGTAAAGTTTGACGACCAATGTTCTTTAGTTTTTTGGGACAGTTGAAACCTCTTGTCTTAGTTTATATAATCGTTAACTTTTGCCCCTTTGTTTTTTTAACATGTTCGGGCACTTTGACTGGTTAGTTAGTTATTTCTGTTATTCTTAATTTTATGGGCCGGTACGACCCTTTCGGTACTTTAGTCTATCTGGGCGTGTGAATACACCCTTGTGACTGCTCAAAGAAATAACATAGATTAAATAAAATTCCCTTTGTAGCATTTCCTGGCAGGCGCGTACTCGCCACTTTGACTGGTCACAGAAAGAACGTAAAGCACATGCAATTCCTTTTCTGACTTCACCAAAATAATGTAGGTGACATAGAATCCTTATACCAACTTCGTATCAGAGGCAGAAAGACACCCCTATAACTGTTTAAAGAAATAATTCAGGTCATCTTATTATCCTTTTCAACGTCTCATCTGATCGAGAACGCACCCCTGTGTCTGGTCAAAGAAATAATCTAGGTAACGTAAGTTCCCCTTCCGAACGTTACACAGGGGTAGTAAGGTCCCCCTGTTACTAATGACAGAAATAATGTAGGTCGCATAGATTCCCATTTTCATCTTGTTATCGGCGGCGGCACTTATCATAGAAATAATTAAGGTTACGTGGGTTCCCCTTTTTAACGTCTAGTCGGCTTTTGGGAACAGAACCCTATGAATAGTCACGCAAATAAGGTGGGTCAAATAGGTTCCCCTTCTTACGTTTCAGGGAGGGGGGCTTGAATGCGCTCCTGTGACTGTTTACAGAAATGGTTTAGTTCACATATGTTTCCTTTTCTAGCAGGGGCTCAGGAAAGAACCCCTGTGATAGGAAACAGTAATACTCTAAGAAATATGAAATGTGCACTTTGATCAGATTCACAACTTTTGTCTGAAATATTATTTGAAATTTCCATTATTGATTAAAATAGAGAAAAAAATCATGATGTTATACATTTTTTTAGGGGTTTCCGCATGAAAATAAAATGTATGCCAATTTGCGCCATAAAATTCATAATAAATGTACTAAAATATATAAGTATACGTACTTTAAAAAAATCGGCGACCCAACGCTTTCGAAAAGGCCATAGCCGGGTAAGCATGGGTGGTCTCCCTTGGAAGATATTCGGTTTATTATTGAATGGTAAGTTTCTCCTATTATGAGACTAATTTACCCCGAGCGCCAACTTAAAAAAATGTAAATTTTCTCGAAAATGCCTCAATCAATTTTAATAGTTTGAATATATATTCAACGAGGTATCACAGCAGTTATGAAAAAATCAAAAGTCAATTATGGCAATTGGAAAAAGAAAAATTTTTGTTTCGAATTTTGAAAAATAAAATTTTCAATGAAAACTTTTTTGCATTGCCGTAATTTTTTCCTCATAAAGTGACCCTTGACCTTAGTAACAACATATATTTTTTTCCCAGCATGATCCTAATGGTGCTTTACAGTAATAAAAAAGAAAATTGTTTTGTTTACCCCAAAAGCATGCTATTTTATTGATACGAGGGCTCTTCTTAATTTTAACTCATGGATTTCTTAAATTAGCATCACTAGAAATTATAAATATGATATTGCATAGATTTGACTTTGCATCTTGTATTTTTATCCTTTTTCGTTTGCTGTTACATACCCCATACACGTGCATACTACATAACCTAATGTGTACGATAAATATGCATTATGCAGACCGCTTGAAAATATAAAACATTTCTGCTGCAATGTGAACAACCAATTGCGGAATTAATATAAAAATTCTTCTTTTTTCGAGATCTCTTGATTCATAGAATAAACAGAAGTGATAGAGAAAGTCATAGAAAAAGTATAAACAGAATCTTCTAAATGGTCATAGTTCAAATATACGAAGAATATTGTTCCCGTTAACTGCTGACATTCGCCAAACTATTTTTAAGTTTTCCCAAGGTATACCACGTGGAGGTTGTCAGGTTTGTACATCTTAAGACTATATACACCATAAAAAATTATATACGCTATACAAACTATATACAATATACAAACTATATACACTATACAAACTATATACATCTTAATCTAAATATGTACTGCCTTGAACAACTATATTTTTTATCTTTTACCAGATAAAGTGGTGGGTGCAAGTTCGAAATATTGAATGGGAACCCCTATTTTTATTGCATATTCGGATTCTTTGGTTAAAAATGCGTATGATTTGTCTACAATATTTTTTTCGTATCGCGATAGATGGCACTGTAATCGACGAAATTCAATTTTTATTCATTTTACTGTTACTGAGAATGCTCGCTTACGATTCTGCAATACTCGAAATTAGTCTTAAAACAAACTCCTACTTTTAGCGTAGCCCACGTACAACGACGTGGACGTATCAGTTTTCTGCTCCTTTCGGGGTGCTTGATTAACGTGAGCCCCTTGCCTTATATTGCAGGCCAATTTATCGGATCGCCTCTAACAATCCAACGACCATTGAAATCACGATAAAGAACTTCTCGTGCCACCGCTGAATAGTGTGCCGGACAACCATCAGGTTGAAACCACATGTTTTGCCATATTTCTAAACTCAAGTCTTCAAGCAATATTGGCAGCTTATTTTCCAAAATGTCTTGATACTTTGGACCATTTATGCTGCCTTCGATAATCTGGGGACCGGTCAGTTTGTTGTTAATTATTCCACACCATACGTTGACAGTTCATGGATGCTGGGGTTAGACTTCACGAAGCCACTGCGGATTTTCAGTACTCGAGTAGTGCACGTTGTGTCGATTAGCTATTCCATGGTTCGTAAAAGACGACTCGTCAGAGAATAATACATAAAGAAAAAAGTTGGGATTTTGTTGTATTTGTCCAAGTGCCTACTGACAAAAAGCTACCCGATTTTGGAAACCAATGCCATGAAGTCCTTCATGTAAAGAGACGCGGCAAACCACCGAAATCGTTTGAGGACGTCGAATTGCAGGCTTTGCTGGATGAAGACGATGGTCAGACGCAAAAACAGCTCGCAGAACAACGCTACC
>NC_046658.1:4950227-4965292 GCF_010883055.1 Belonocnema kinseyi
AGGGCGCATACTTTGAATAAAATATTTGTTATCATTCTCTTGAAATAAATGTGTTTTTTTCTTGAAAAAATACCGGTTTCATATGTATACACCTGGTAACGTGAGGATTATTGGCCACTGCAGCTAATACAGAAATTCCATTGTAAAGTAGTATTCCGCATAATCTTTGATCTAACTAAAATGAGTTTTGTCTTAAATGTATTTTTTCTAATTTACTGTATTTAAGGATATAAAAAAAGTAAACACTTTCGTAATGTTAAAATAGCCTCCGCTGACCTCAATCTACAATAATACCAGAGCTAAAATTTAGAAATATTCAGGAAACACTCTAAATGCAAACGTATTACTTAATAATTACTTCTCAAGAACGGACATACTATACGTTTTGGAATTTTTTTCAAAATAATAATTACCAAAGAGATCCGAAGCTCTATTGCTCTTATTTTTAATCGACTCCAAAAAGAAGGAGGTTCTACCTATGTTCGTCGCGTTGTATTTTTTTATGTACGAGTTTTTATTGCAATCGTTCAACGATTCTCTAGCGATTGGAAAAATGCTTTTTTACCGTGGTCAGTCATGTCACAATGAAAAGGGTGTATTTTTTATTGCCAATGTACTGCAGATGAAATCGCGGTGAAATTGCAGCCACAACCACGTCTCACGACCGTGAGATAGGTGGTTACAATCTGTAACAAAATTAATACGACGATCCGACAAAAGTCGTGTGCACTCTGAGGACGCGCAGCGACCCAAGGACGACCGCCTTCTGCATTTTTCCGCAAGTGTTTAAGCATATTGTTGACACACAGGGATGCTTTTCAAGCTATTAACCAGTGAAAGCTTGGTACCTGCAAGAGCGCCGATGATAAGGACGATTAGTTCACTTGAATATTCTGAGTACAATCGTCGCAACTTCCCGATAAGATCTTTGGACCTCTCATTCTGTTCATTCTCCTTGGCTATAATATTTTTCTCAGATAATGTCGAAAATTCACACGATTTTTTCCAGATGAGATAGGAAATCTGGTTTTTCAAAGCGACAGCAATCTCTCTATGCACCTCATGGTTTGCGTATGAACCTTTAAGCTTTCTAAAAGACAGATGATAATTCTACGGGAGGTTGAATCGAAAGCTTCCCGGTAATCAACCCAGGCCGTCGAAAAGTCACACTATGCTGCATCTTTGCAGACACATCTATCGATAAGCAGGTTCTCCGGGCATCCTGCTACGCCTTTTTTGAGCCGCGTTATTTATATGTTTTTTGCCACACGGGTGGTCGAAAGTAACTGGAGGGTCTTGGAAGAGTCGAGATGGGTCAGAGAGGAACTGTTGATTTTCTTTGACCCACTTCTCTCTCAGCTCTATACTTCTCTTAGAGTCAGATAGTATCCATATTATCTCAACAATATGTTGCCTGATAGTCAGGAGCTTTAAGTTGTTAAGTGTGTGATAACGGGCTTGGAGTTCGCGCGCGAACATTCCAACCTTGGCGGTAAAAGTCCTGCCAGATGTGATGTAGTCAATCACACATTGAATGCGGGACGCGTACTGTCTTGTCCAGCCTATCTTTATGGCGAGTTTATGCATTCGTCTTTTGATCTTATGATCAACCTTTGGTTTTCTTTTACGGTTCGCATCAGCCAAAAATCTCGATGCATTATACGCACAGCAATTGATAGTGCTCTCTTTTTCTGTTACCAGCTTGTTCTGGCTGTGAGAGAGTAGGCGTTTCGCTTACATAGCCCCCGTTTTTAGAGTAGTTCGACATGGTTTTGCAGACATTGCTGAGAAATTTGCAATATCTTCGGGTGTTTCTTGCACCACAGAGCATGCAGTCGTGCCATGTAACCTCGTTCAGGGGCCATCAATGCTGACCACTCTAGAAATGGTCGGCATTGTTGGCCGATCCATTGTCGAGAGCCCTGCGTGTTCTGCTGTTTTGCACCGCCCTTACTACAACTATGGTGTTGTCATTGTTGTTCCCACGAGAAGCAATTGTCCGCGACTGCCAATCCATTTTTGTAACCATATTCAGCAGAAACCCTTGGTACAGGGACCCTGTATCCGCAACACGAGGACGCTTTCAGAGGCTTTGTCATAGTTGTCCAAGACAGTACAGATTAAGATTAAGGTGTATAAAGCTTGTATCGTGTATGAAGTTTGTATAGTGTATATAGTTTTTATATTGTATATAGTTTATATAGTGTATATAGTTTTTTTATGGTGTATATAGTCTTAAGAGGTACAAAGCTGACTTAGAACCTCCACGGGGTGCACCTTGATCAAACTTAAAAGTAGTTTGGCGAATGTTGACAGTTACCAGGAACAATATTCTTCGTATATTTTAACTATGACTATTTCCAAGATTCCGTCTATACTTTTTCTATGACTTTCTTTATCACTTCTGTTTATAATATGAATCAAGAAATCTCAAAAAAATAAGTATTTTTTATATTTATTCCGCACTCGGTGGCTAACAAAACAATTTTTTTTATTTGTGACTGTGAAGTACCATTTGGATCATGCTGGGGAAAATATATGCTGTTATTAAGGTAAAGGGTCACCTTATAAGAAAAAAATTACGGCGGTGTAAAAATGTTTTCATTGAATATTTTATTTTACAAATTTCAAGGCAGACTTTGGAATCACTGGAAGTTCTATTTTTTAGGAAATCATACATTACTTCCGTCGCGTGATGAAAATCTAAATTTTATGAGACTTTTTGCTATTTTTGCGAACACTAGTTTCAGCAATATACGTCTTTCATTAAAGACAAACTTTTGCCTGTTTCAAAAAAGGGCCAAATTATAACGAAAATACCAAGAGACTGTGGCATAATTGGGCATTCCTTCCTCGGGCATCACCCTTCCTGTAAAATATTAAAATCTAGAGTCTATAAAATAAATAAAAATGTCTGCACCGGGCATCACCTCCCCAATGAAATATCTAGATCGAGAAACCATGGAATAAATATGCATGTCTTTCCCAAGCATGACTTCCCCACTGAAATACTAAGACCGAAAAACTGTGGCATAAATCAGTGTGTCGTTCCCGAGCTTCACCTTTCTAGTAAAATACTAAGCCCAAAAAACAGTGACGTAAATGCCCATGTTTTCCCAGGGCATCACTTTTCCTCTAAGATAATGAAAACGAGGAATTATGCAATAAATGTGCATGTCTTCACTGGGCATCCCTTCCCCAGTAAAATATTAAAAAGGAGACTGTCAAATAAATGGACGTGTCTTTCCCACACATCGCTTTCCCAGTGAAATATTAAGGTCTAGGGATTATGACATAAATGAGAATGTGTTTCCATAATTGCTGTCAAAGTTTACCATAAGAATTTCTTCCCTGGACATCAGCTCCGTTGATTAATAATATGCAACCGGAACATGGGTTATCTTAAACATGCCCTTCCCGTACATCGATTCTTCAGTAAAATATTTCGACTGAGATAATGGCGCATTAATGACATGTCCTTCCCGGCATAACATTCCCAGTATAATTATACGTACCCGAAACAGGGCATCACTTCACTGGTCAAATATAAAGAACGAGAGACTCTGGCACAAATAGGCATGTATTCCCCCGTCGTCACTTTCCAAATAAAATTATAAGACCAAAATACTAAGGCATAACTTTGTATGTCTTATCCGGGCATCCCTTTTCTGGTGAAATATCATGATCGAGAGACTAAGACATAAATGGGAATTTCTGCCGCGAGGATCACTTCCCTAGTAAAATATAAAGATCGAGAGTGTATGTAAAAAATGGGTATACATTCCTCGGGTATGAATTTCCAACCAAAATAATAAGATCGAGATACTGAGGAATGAGTAAGTATGTCAACAACAGGCATCACTTCCCTAGTAAAATTTAAAGACTGAGAGACTGTGACATAAATCGAAGTGTCTTCCCGTGGCATCACTTCTCTAGGAAGATAATAAAATCGAGAGACTAAGCCATAAATGGGCATTTCTGCTACGAGCATCACCTTTCTTGTAAAATATGAAGATTGAATGTCTATGGCAAAGATGGGCATATCTTCCTCGGGAATCCCTTTCCCAATAAGATACTAAGAACGAGCGACTGTGGCATAAATGGACATGCCTTTCCCTGGTATTACTTCCACAGTAAAATTCTAAGATGGAGAGACAGTGGTATAAATTGGCCTGATTTCCACGCGCATCACTTCTTCAGTAAAGTATAAAGATCAAGAGAACGTGGAATAAATTGGAAAATATTTCTAGCGAAGCACGTCCCCAATGAAATATTACAATCGATAAACCACGTCATAAATGTGCAGTTCTTTCCCAGGCATAACTTCCTAAGTAAAAAATTATGAACCATACACTATGGCATAAATGAGCAAAACTTCACCTGGCCCGTCAAATATTAGGACCGAGAGACTGTGACATAAATGGGGATAACTTCCCGGGTCTTTGCTTCCCCAGTAAAATACTATGAACGTAAGGCTATGCAATGAATGGGTATTTCTTCTTCACGCAATCCCTAATAGAATACAAATGGCATAAATGGGCATGTCTTTCCCCGTCATCCCTTTCTCAGTCAAATACTAATACCAAAAGCTAGTGGATTGAATTGGCATGTCTTTCTCTTGAAACTCTTTTCCAGCTAAATACTAAGTCCGAGAGACTGTGGGATAAATGTACATGCTTGGCCCGGGCACCACTTTTACAGTGAAATATTAGGATCGGCAGAATATAGAATGAATGGGCACGTCTTCCCCGGGCATCAATTCCACAGTAAAATCTAAAGACCGGGTGACTGTGATCTAAAGTGGCCTGAATTTTCTGCGCATCACTTCTAGATTAAAATATTAAGTTTAAGAGTCTGACGCGTGAATGGGCATGACTTTCCCGGGCTTTGCTTAGTCAGTAAAATACTAAGACTGAGAGATATTGACATAAATGAGCATGTCTCCCGCGGGCTTTAATTCTCTCGTAAAATGCTAAGATCAAGAGATTGTGGCATAAATTGGCATGTTTTCCTGGGGTATCACTTTCCCAGTCAAATGTAAAGAGCGAGAACTGCAACAAAAATAGGCATGCCTTTTCCGGCCATCCCTTCTCCACTAAAATGGTCAAACCGCGAGACGTAAAATATGAAGACCGAGTGACAGTGGCAAAAATAGCCATGCCTTTCCCTGATATCACATTCCCCCAATCAATACTAATTCAGAAAGACATTTGGATAAATGGGCATGCCTTTCGTAGGCATCGCTTTTCCGGTGAAATACTAGGATTAAGAGAAATTAGCATAAGTGGGAATGTATTCCCCCCAGCAACAATTCCGCTGTAAAATACTAAAAATTAGAGACTGTGGCATAAATGTGCATGTCTTTGCCAATGATCACCTTCCCCTCGAATATTAAGATCCAGAGACTGTGATAGTACTATATGCATGTCTTCTTTGGTCATTACTTCCCTAGTAAAATATAAAAAGCAAGAGACTGTAGCATAAATAGGTATGTCTTCCCCAAGCATCCTTTTCCCAGTCAAATACTCATACCGAGATGCTTTGAGATAAATAAGCACGTCTTTTTTGAGCATCACTTCTCCAATAAATCTATAAGAACAAGATACTGCGTTATAAATGGACATGTCTTTCCCGAAGATCAATTCCTTTGTGAAATATTAAGACCAAAGAAACTAAAGCAGCAATGGGCTTTGTTTTCCCCGCATCACTTCCTCAGTAAAATACAAAGACCGAGAGACTGAGGCATAAATGAGCATGTCTTCCCTGCGCACCACTTCCCCATTAAAATGCAGAGACCGAGAGACTAACATAAATTGGCATAATTTTATCACGCATGACTTTCCAAGTAAAATATAAACACTGAGTGACTGTGAAAGAAATGGGCCATAAATGAGCATGTCTTTCCCGGAAATTACTGCCCCAGTGAAACACTAAGACCGAGAGACTGTATCATAAATCAACGTGTATTTCTTGGGCTTCACTTTTCCAGCAAAATACTCAGAGCGATAGACTGTTGCATAAATGGGTATGTCTTACCCAGGCATTATTTCCGAGGCGAAATATCAAGATCGAGCGAATATGGCATAAATAAGTATGCCTTCACTGGGCATTACTCCCACAGTGAAACACTAAGACCGAGAGACTGTGGTATAAATCAGCGTGTCATTGCCGGGTTTCACCTCCCTAGTGAAATACTAAGCTCCAGAGACAGTGACGTAACTGCGCATGTCTTCCCTGGGCATCAATTGCCCATTAATATGCTAAGAACGAGACTGTGGCATAAATGTTAATGTCTTCCCCGGACACTACCTCCCCAGTAAAACCTAAAGAGGTAGATACTGTGGCATAAATGAGCATGTCTTCTGCGGGCATTATTTCCTCAGTAAAATGCAAACACCGAAAGACTGTGGCACTATTGGTATTATCTTCCCTGGGCATTACTTTCCTAGTAAAATACTAACAAAAGAGAGACTGTGGCATGATTAGGAATGTCTTCCCCGGGCATCACTTCCCTAGCAAACTATAAAGATGGAGAGGCTATTGCATAAATGGGAATTTCATCTTTAGGCATTAATGAGCATGTCTTTCCCAGGCAGCACTTCTCAGAGAGTCATTGATATCGGGATTCTATGGCATGAATAGGCATGTGTTTTCCTGGAAAGCTTTCCCCAGTGACATAAAAGGAACGAGAGAGGTGATGCCCGGGAAAGGCATGTCAATTTATGCCATAACCTGTCGATCTTAATATTTCACTAGGGAAGTGATGACCGGGAAGACATGCTCATTTTTGCCATAGTCTCTATGTCTTAATATTTTACTGCTTTTATAATAAAGCAAAACCTTATATGTACCTAATGGATTCTATTAAATCAGATCTCCTCGAATGTCAATTCTATTAATTCGATTCCCAGAACTTGTTGAAATTCCTAATATATTTGGTTAAGGAAGAAATTTTCACTTTGAGTAAATCGAGTAAAGCAAATCAAAATATGTGCCGATTTAAGCCGCTTACAGTACATCATTTCGAATCTTTTTCCGAATGATTTTATTCTGAAGGTCCAACAAAACACCTGCCAGAGCATGTAAGGAAAGCAATTTCGAACTTCTAGCATTTGAAATAAACCAGTTACCAATAGGTACCTAAAATATACGGTTGAAACACAGAGATTTAAACTTTAATCCGGGTTATTTCGTTCCAAAAGTCTTTCTTATCCGCCTATGTTTCGATCATCATTATTACGTCCCATTTCGTTCATCCCTCCAAAAACTCTTGTCCTTGTTTTTTAACTCTGAAACATTCCAGAAGGCCACCTTCACCTGCCCATAATATCCATCCTTTCCTCCTGTTCTTAACTTTAGCCCTTATTTTATTTTGTAAGTCCCGACGCATTTCCTTTCTTCTTATTTACCTGTTCTTTATCCTTCTTATTTCCTTGCCTTGTTCAACAAGTTCTCAATTCTTCTATTTCTTGGTCTCAGATCCACATCTCTACGTTTATTCAAATTCTATATCTCCCTATTATTAGCTTGCTACATTTCTTTTTTGCCGCCTATGTCCTTCGCCCAATCAACCATTTTCTTCTTCTTTCCTGCCAGGTCAGATCTTCTATTCTCTCTGTCTCTCGGAATCTCTCATTCTCTGCCCGCAAGCCTACCCTACGTTCTCTTGTAATCTGGCCCTATAACAACTCAATCTATTTTGCTGAACACTCACTCCTAACTAACTGACTCTCTCTTTTATTATATTCATCTCTTTTTCGCCTTACCATAATTCTTCCCACTCCTTCTATTTATTCCGTATGTTTTGTACCTTCTCCTTTAGCTCCTCCCCTTGCCTCTTCTTATCTTGCAGTACAACACAGGTCTCCCTTCTGAAGCCCCTTGAATATTGCTTGTATCTTCGACAGAAATTTGCCTTCATGCTTCTCTCTTTCCGGCGTTCAAAAAAATACTTTTCTTAGAACTTTAACCTCCCTCTGAGTCTTAGTTCACTTCCTCCCTTTACATATTTCCTCTGCTGATCCACCCATCAACTAACAATTTCCTTGCTACTTCGCACTTTGCACCTTGCCACCTTGCACTCGCCCGTTTTCGCTAATCCTCAAGAAATCGGTCCCTCCCTGGGTTTTCTGTGATTGTCGTGATTCCCTTACTGCTAACTGGCGTCTTCTACCGCTCTTTATTACTATTTTTGCAGCTGTCCATGATACTCGCCTGGTCGCAACTCATTTGAACTTCACGTACGTCCCGACTCGACACGTTCTTTTTGTTTGCATCGTTCATCTGCCGCCCTCTGTCTTGGCTCCGTGTTGCTGGCATGCTACTCTGCCCTACTTTATCTACTGAGCAAGACTCACAAAGCGTGACTTTCTCCTCGACTAAATTTTCACAATGCAAAGTCTAATCTAGCCTCAATATCAGCTTTTACATTTTATTTTACCACCCCACTCACCCTTCCACCACCCCACTCACCCTTTCACCAAAACCCTTTACTCTCACTCACGCTTACACACCTACCTTCCTCAGTCACCAAACTTTCACCAAGCTCACTTCTCTTCCCCGTGCTTAATTGCCAGGAACAAAAGCAACACAAAAGAAACGAAACTCTGCTATTGTTACCGGAAACAGAATTCCAAAAGAATTATACGGAATTTTAGAGAAGTGCACTAAATTCAAAAGAATTCTAGTGAATTCAAGAGAATTCTACTAAATTAAAGATAATATTAGATTATTTGGGAGAATTATAAATTATTCGAGAGAATGGTATATAATTCAAGGAAATTTATTTAATACTAAGATAATTCTGCTGAATTCAATATAATTCTACTGAATTCAAGAATATTATGCATAACACATGACCACAACAACACAAATTTTTGTGAGTCTTGGATGCCAATATGATATTATTATCTATTTTACCCGATAAAACCGAATATGTAACCTGTTTAACCCCTACAGGTCACGATTTTCACATAACCTCAAAAACACCTAATTAACCAGTGAAACCGCAAAAATTGTTCACCCTGTATCACTTTAACCTTCCTCTCCTTCATCTGGTAATCCCATAACCTCATGACCCAACAATCCCTTTACCTCGTATTAATATAAGCGCATGGCCTCAAAATCCCGTAACCACATTCAGAAGAAAAACCTTGTTTGGGAAAAAAAACAATTTCGTTAGTTAGTAGCTCTATACCCCCGAAATACCATGACACCATTACCTAACAACCCCTTGACTTTTTTCATTTTTATTTCTTCTATCAGAATCAATGTCAGTAAAGCCATGATAACGATTTTATTTATTCTTTCGAACTCTTTTGTCCTCGCAAGATCTGAACAATGGATTTCGTCTCTGTTTCTTGCCACTGTGAACACTCTCCCTTACAAGCATCCAACAGAAGTCTCTCATTATATTCGTATTCCATCTACCTTGGTAACGTCTTTCAATTTCCTTGATATCTTGATGGAAGCGTTTTCCTTGATCCTCAACCTAATCTCCAAGATTTTCTGGGATGTATTTCAGAAGGGAATGAAGAAAGTGCAGCTTGTAGCTTATCAAGCTACCCATTTTTTATGTAGTTTTTGAGCAAGTCAGACACAAATTGCTTGTAGTTGTCAGACCTGTTATTGTCTAAGAAATTCTCAACCACATTTTTTTAAACTCAGGCATGCATCTCGTTCCTTGACATTTATTGTGACAATAAACGTTTTATATTTTAACATCTTACGGATTTGAGGTCCGTATTCAAAGTTTTTACAAACTGTTTCATTAAACCGAGTTTGATGTGCAAAAGAGGAAGTAGAATATAAGCCACCTCAACCAAAGGTTTGTTTATAACTTTTTTTTATCCAGTTTGTATACATTCTTGAGCTGGCAAATCTTTCTTTACGTAATGATTCTTGCGATTTGTATTGTGTAATACCACCGTTTTAAGGCTTCGTTTGTAAGAATCTATAAACAATCTCCACTTCACAGATTTGCATTTATCTTTTTTTTAATTCATTCATAAGACCATGAACATTGTTACAGTATACCAACTTGTACTTTTCCGTAAAGTATCTTGGGAATGGCTTATCCCAATTTCGATGAAATGACATCTTTGTTCCTTTCGATAGCATATTTCTTTCTTTTAGTCTTGAATCGGGCCATTTAATCCCATCTTTTGGCAGCCCTAGTTCTCTGCTTAAACCATTTAGTTTTTCTTGATTGAATGGAAGCTTCGGTTACGCTGGACATGATTTCATACTAAATTTTTATACAATTACTGGAGTTGAATCCTACTATGTCAATCAAACAAAAATAACAATCGTCTTTGCCCTTGGGCTCCCGCCAAATAGTTGGTGTAACAAATTTCATTTTCGCAGCATGCTCATTATGTTGGTACAGCACTGATCTGCAAGCACAGCAGATTATTTTGGGCAGCACAAACAGTTTTCTGGATCACCTTACACGTAAAGCAGTGCTGATATATCTGACGCAGGTTTTGGGTGAAGTTTTTGAAATTTCTCTTCATCTTGAAATTACCGCACACGTAGCAGTACCTATCAACATTTCCAGAAAATTCACGTACATTTTCTTCCAAACGCGATCGTGTTTTGCAATATTTCATATTTGCTATATATGTATCAGAAACCCACACGGTAGGCCTCCCGTTCCAATCGCAGGAACGCCTGCCGGCCTAGGGCTGATAACCCCTATACCTCCATAATATTAGGAATAGAAGCTTTCCGACTTTGACAAGGAAAACGTCAACTCGTCGCCAGACACTCTACGACTTTATCCTCACACTCTATCGTCCGTCTGCACGGCAGCGCGCCTTAGCTGGTTTCGCTACCTCAGATAATTGTACAGTGGATCATTTGACACATCTTCCTTAAAAGCTTTGCCACCATCTCCAGTGTTCTGCAAAGTAGCAGGATTTCGAATTCCAGGAAAAATGATAGATTTGTTTACGGTTGTAATCGTAAAAAGTAGTAGTGGTGGTAGTAGTATTATTAGTATTAGTTTTAGTTAAACTACCACGAAAGAATGCAATTCCATAAATATTGCAAAAAACATATTGGACTACAAGCATACTGAGGTATCAGTGAAGTACGAGAGAGGTTTAAAAAAATAGTAATGAAGTATACCTTGACTCATGACTTCACTCACGTAACTCTTATGCTTTCAGGGTTTTGTGGTCATGGGGTTGTGGGATTCCTAGGCTATAGAGCTACTTAATCATGACTGTTGCACAAGAAAAACTTACGAAATTGTTCTGTTTTCCCAAACAAAATTTTTCTTCTGAATGAGGTCACAGTAGTATTGCGTTCAAGAGAATTCCATTGAATTAAAGAAAAATTCGAGTAAATTTTACATGATTCAAGATAATTCTTCCGAATTAAAGAGAATTCTAGCGAATTCGAGAGAATTTCACCTAATTGAAGAGAATTATACATGTTTCGAAAGAATTGTTTATAATTCAAAAGAAAAATATATAATTCATGAGAATTTTACCAAATGCAAGAGAATCCTATTAAATTTAAGAGAAATATACTTAATTAAAGAAAATTCTGCCGAATTCAATTGGATTTTAACTGTTTATAGAGAATTATACATCATTCAAGAGATTTAAAAATAATTTAAAAGAATTATTATATATAATTCAAGAAACTTGTAGGAACTATCACAATCTCACTTAATGTCTGAAAGATTTTTCCTAAATATCAGGACAGTAAATATCGTTCCGAGTTAATATACCTCTTGTAACAATGTATGGACTATATTTGTGATTATAACTACAGTGTTTCATTTGCTGTTTCCACGAAAACCTCCTAGCTCTGTGATGTTATGGACCTAGATACGTAAATCCACAAAATAAAAACCAAAAAACTGTAAAGGCTTGTTCGCGCGTGACGTGTTGCAATGTTATAGCTCTGAATTCCAAATAAATCATAAGTACAAACAATGACACGAAACATACGTTTAAACGAGTGTGACAAATTTTCAAGATATTCTCAGTGCAGTCGTGAAATTAAATTATCGCGAACGTGTAAAAATCGAGACGCTCTCAAAAAATAACTACGATGCTTGGAGTATCGAATTCGTAGCCTTTTTCATCAAAAGTCATACTTGGGGCTATGTTTGCGGCAAAAAGCTGCAGTCACCGTAGAAGATGCTGCTTCTAAAGCAGTACATGACGCATGGGCTAGCTAATACGTTGAAATAAATAGCAAACCACTTGCGATCAGCATACTCAATACCTTACCTAGAATTTCGAGAATTTCCGTTGTACTATAGACATGCGTGATATATTATCTGACACTGGTAATTTAAAGGTTATAATTATCGACGAATACAATGTAAGGAAGTAAGCCTTCGATGATCTCCGTGAATCAGCAAACTTAACAAGACTACTACACAAGACGCCAAATTTGAAGAAGAAGCTTACTTCTTCAACAGCATAGAAATCAACGAGTCAGCGAGTATTGTAGATAACATCAAGGACAATGAAAAATGGTGTTTGGACAACGTGTGCACTTCGCATCTTTGCAATGATAAAGTATCACTCACTGATTCGCGGAATGTTCAGAGTGGAATAAATTGGCGTTAAAATAATGACATCACATAGTAACCAAAGTAAGTCTCTGAAGCTCGGAAGCGCCCTTTACGTGAAAAACTTAAAATAAATTGTTGACAAAAAATGCGAAGTTTTGTGTACAGAAGATCGTGCTTTTGCCAGAGAACTTAAAGGAAACAAAAAGGTGTTTGCTGACCGTGAGGTTGAATTGTTTAATTTACGCAGAGGGTCTAAACTGGCTTACACAGTTTCAAGTAGAAAATTATCCAAGGCCAGAAGATTGCACGAAAGTTTAGGTTACTTGAACTGGAAAGATGCAGGGAATATGCTTAAAAATCACAGTGTCGTAGGTATGGACTTCAAGGACGATACGGATCTATGCTTGTGAAAATCGTGCGCCGCCTAAAAACTTACCACACCCCGTTCTCGAAACGCATCGAAAGCTCACCTACGATCTTATATATTATTCACACCGATTTATGCAACCCAAAGCTTACAGAATCGGAAGGTGGGGCTTGTTATTTCATGTATAGCACGGATGACAATTCTCGTCAGTGTGAAGTCAATTTTCTTTGTCACAAATCTGAAGTCACATTTTAGTTCGTCGGGTTATAGAATCTTGCAAAAACCCAGACTGGTCTCCAACTCAAGGCCATTCAGTTAAACAACGGCCAGAAATTTATAAACGAAGCAGTGGACGAGATCTTAAAGAAATTTGGGAGTCAAGGACTATTGACAACGTTATATACGCCTCAACCATACGACGTTTTCAACGTAAAAATTGCACAATTCTAGAATCGGCTCGATGTGTACTGAACATTTGGATGCCAACTCCACATCCGCGATAAAATTCCGAACAAAAATAAGTTTGAATCCAAAACGCTCTACGCCCTTTTCGTCGATTACTCCGACAGCTTGAAAGCGTACCATGTATGGATTCCCTAAGAAAGAAAAATATGTATGGAAAATATTAATAATTCCTTTTCAGTTTTTTTCTTTTTAATAAATATTAAAAATAACTTTGGCCATCATTTCAAATGTTATATTATTTTATACATAATTCGACTATATGGTGTTCATATTCTTTGTTTAGCCTACAACTCTTGCGTCACTGCTTATCCCGCCATTCCACCGGATTTGCCAAGCCTAACTTAATCACATAGTTGGTTAAGTGAGAGTCTTACTGATAAATTTTGGTAGTTTTGCTGCAAAAAAACCTGGCGTTCTTCTATAGACACTGCCCTGCAAAAGTTCGGACTCACTTCGAAAAATAGTTTTTTTTATTTATCGCTTAAATTATCGTTCTTAGACCATTTTATACAACGTATTTGTTCAGAGCAATATTGTATTGATAACTTTCGAGCGTTTTCTTTTAATTATAATTTATTTATTGTATCAAAGTATGTTTATTTTAAAATATTGAAAAATCGGCAATATTAAAATATATCACTTTTTAAAAATGTTTTCAATATTTTTTTTACCTTGAATAAATTTTTGCTCAATGCACCGATACTTCAAAATGCGCGCCAATGACTTCAAACTCCATCTGCCCTCGATTGTCTGTACAATAACATCAAATTTCGTCACTCTGAAACTTGAAAGATAGTTGCTCATTGTGTCTATATGCTTGAAAATGGCAAGAGCAAGATAAATATCGAAAGAAAAACATGCTCAGGTAGTAATTTTAAGTGAAACGGGCGATTCGCACCAAAAAATTGCACAAATACTGGGAGTTTCACAGAAAGAAGTCCGTACAACATTGGAGAGATAAGTTGAAACCAAGTCGTTTTCCGACAGGAAACGCTTGGGCCGACCCAGAAAGACGACAAAAAGTGACGAATGACTTATAGAAGTGTTAAGTAGGCCGTCCAGACTCAAAACAGTGCCAGATATCAGAGCCGAGATCAATCAAACGCTACCGAAGCCGATCTCCGATACAACGGTCACACGTCAGTAAAGCCAGAAAGTAGTTAAGTTTGGCGGTGGTAGTGTGATGGTATGGGGTTGTTTCTGCTACGTTGGTTTCAGCACCTTGGTAAAAATCAAAGGAAAAATGCGGAAACAAGACTATCATCGGATACTTCAGCGAAGCGCTCTTCCATCTGGCATCGATTTAATAGATCCCATCGAACTGTTGTGGGATGAGCTGGACAGAGAAGTGCGGAAACTGCATTCAACCAGCGAGTCTTACTTTTGGCAATGTCTTAAGCAGGCTAGGCAACGATTGCAACCAGAAAGACTTCAGAAATTGGTGAAAAAAATGCCCAAAATTTGTAGGGGAATCATCAAATCGAAAGGCTAACATATGGACGAAAAACGGCTGGATTGATTTTCTTAATTTTTTCCAGAAAAAAACTCAAGAATATCACAAAAAAAAGTTTAGTACTTATTAATATAATGTTATTTTAAACAAATACGTTGTATAAAACTGTCTGGGAACGATAATTAAAGCGATAAATACAACAAAGAAAGATTTTGCTAAGTTAGTCCAAACTTTTGAAGGGC
>NC_046658.1:4965392-4977093 GCF_010883055.1 Belonocnema kinseyi
TTCGGTTTGGTTTCGAGTCCTCTAGAATTAAAAGTAAGGGCCTATGACAAAGCCGCCGAACGCATCCTCGGGTTGTAGATAGAGGATCCCTGTACCGAGGGTTTTTGCTGAATATGGGGCTGCATTCGGGGCTCTACAAGAATGGACGAACCCCTTTCCCTAGATTTTATGCGAACAACAATGACAATTACAAAATCACAAATTAAATTCACAAAATCACAAAATCACGAATTGCTAGAGTGCTACGTTTCGAGTATGGTCCCTGAACGAGAGGGTTACATGGCACGGCTTGTATGCTCTGTGGTACGAGAAATACGCAGAGTTATTGTACTTTTCGCCCCAATGTCTGCGAAACCATGACGAACTACAACAAAAAAAAGGGGCTATGTAAGCGGAGCGCCCACTCTACTACAGCCATAACATCCCGGTAAAAGAGAAAAAGAGGCAATACTAAGACCAACCGTTGGCAGGCATCCGATAGAGCAAGAGCGATGCTTTATGACCCGGAGAAACATGCACATACAGGTTTCTCTCAAACCTAAAGATCTGGCTGAAATCGATGTTTTTTATACAATAATTAAAAATTTGTGACTTCTTGTCACTTATCAAAATAGTTTCATCTCGGTCAGAAAAATACAATTTATTATGGTTTAAACAAATTAGTAAACGAAAGAAATTTTTTGAAGATTTGCTACGTTGAACTCATTAAAGTCCACATAATTGATATAAAACGTGCCAAAAATTCAACGGATGGGAACCATAAGGGGCTTACCTACCAAATTTTCAAAAATCACATTTTCTACCTATTGTATTGTCCAATCTGTCCTACGTATCAATCTTTTTTAGAATGTGAAGAAAATAAAAAATATTTCAAATATGGGTTAGGCCCTTATTGTTCCCGAACATTCAATTTATGTTGGATTAAAACTAATACAGAATGTCTGCAATTTAAAAATCTTTGAAACAATGCCTGGAAAATTTATGAAAAGAACAATTTCATTTCAAATGTTGAAGTTTAATGTAACACCCCCCCCCCCCCCCTCTGCATGTGTCAAATTTTTACTCTACAACCTTATGTCAAAAGAATAATGAAGAAAGTATTCCCAGTCAAATAAAAACAATAATGACAGATGCAGGTGAGGGTCAGTAATCTGCACTGGCAAAAGAATTCGCTGAATTTACGTTAATAATATGAAAAAAGGACCTGAAGAACTAAAAAATAATTAAATGTTACAAAGGTCCGTTCATGAAATTGTGTAAATATAATTATATTTATATACATATATATAGTACGTAGCAGGCAAGCACCATAGCATCCACGCTAACCGTTCTCGGGCATACTTGTATGCTTTAAGTGGCCGCGCCTATCCATGCACTAAACCACGCGCATCTATGCTGTCCAATCTCAGTGTTGCCTCGCGTACTCTGTCATCTTTCCCTCGTCGTTTACCTGATTCCTTCCATTCTAACTCAACCACCCTCACCGCCAACACCTCTAGCTATGGGAAAACTGAAACGTTCAATAAATGGAGAAGGAATCAAACGACTTCCACAATTAAAAAAATTCCCAATATAATGAAGGACCTCCGTATCCACCTAAAGGTCAAGCGTAATAAATACCTCCAAAGATAAGAGATCGGTGATAGATCGAGACTTTTACTTACCCGTCTGGTCGGATACTCGCGTTCACTCAAAGCACGTCGTTATTGAGGAACCTAGGAGTCAAATTTACGGTTAAAAATCCTTAAAGAAAGTATGACGCGTCAACCCGACTACTTCTCAGATTTTCTCATTTAACGCCTGCAAGCATACCGATAAAAGACGTTAAACTAGGAAAACTCGGGTCCGACAAGTGTTTAGGTCAATCAGTAGATCTTTTCGATCCTTTAGGCAGAAATCTATGTGGGGCAATACCATATGACCTCTCTCGATTTCTATCTTTTGGAAAAGATCCGAAATTCTTTTATTATTCTGAAACGACGAGAACCGGTGTGAAAGATTCTCCCTCGAATCTCAAAACAAAGGAGAATCTGAACCCAGAGTTGTAATCCGACTTTATAGGGATAAAGGAAATAGGGGTCTGGGCGAAGTAAAAGTTTGCCATAAATAGTCAAGTAATTGGATTTCTTTACCAAACAAGTAACTGAAGAAACCTCCCGGGTTTCTGTCTGACCCGAGGAGATTTGATAAAGGATTAAATTATTAAAATCACAAAATTATCTATTTACGCCGTCTGGCCGCGGTATAAAATTTTTATCCACACTTGCGTCGGCCATCGCAAGGTCAACGTAAGTGTTTAATGTCGCCCAATTAGGCCGTTTGGCCGATTAAATTGACAAAAAGAACAAAAAAAGGAGAAGCATTCAAATGAGAATGTAAATGTTTAAGAAATATCCGACGATAAAATGTACTTCACTCCAATTCGCAAACCCAGACATAGGGCGGGGAGAAAAGTCCGAGTATCTCAAGATCTTAGAGTATTATACCTGGCCTTAGTAAATTCCACAAACGCTATGAAAATAGAGGCAGGTCTCTCAATTGAAGTTTCTAATACTAGCCCTCAGCCACCTACTAGCCGAGCTACTCCAACTGCAGCAGTCCCTATTTCTTCTATAGAAATCACTGAACTAGATTTCGCATGCCCGCTATAACTAAGCACAAAGAATTTAAAGACTTTGTTTAAGCTTCCCTCAAAACAGCCTAAGCCTCCATTGAGTTGGACAATTACGCTAGGCGTGGTTCTTCTCAATAACCAAAAGATTCTTTTGCTTTCACTTCTAATAAATTAGCATATAACAACATTACATAATACGGTTAATGGAAACAAAACTCTAAAATACATTTATCCCCCTTATATCCAATAAAAGAAAATCAAAGTCACGTTAGTATATATGTTGAGTCTTCTCAAAATATATACTTAAGGGGCTCTTCCGCGCTGAACAGAACTGCCGCTTTAGCGAGGGGAGGTTCAAGCTGCGTCTCGAGCATTTGATATGCTTTTTCCGAAGATTGGCGAAGTAATGGTTTTTATATGTTCTTTTTAGAAATAAAAATTCTATTACTTATTACGGCTCTTCTGCGCTTACCAGAACTGCCGCTTTAGCGAGGGAAGGATCACGTTGCGTCTGAGCATTTGATCTTCCTTCACAGAAGAAAGGCGGAGTGAATGTATTTTAGAAATATAATCCAATACACCCTCCGTCTCTCCCGCGCTATCCAGAGCAGCCAAAAAGCCTGCGAAAAAGGTCGTCCCCATTTTAAAGGTAACACCGACAGTTCGCTATGCTCAGACAGTCTCTGAACTAGCACCCATAGCTAATGTAGAGGTCATAACTATTGACCCCCAGTTAGGCGAAGCAATCCAACAAAGGAGATTGGCTATTAGGGAAGAAGCTCTAACCAGTAGACGGCAAGCAGAGCTTATAGAAATAGACACCTCAATTGATTCTGCCGCCGAAACGATAATAGAGAACCCTGATGTCGACTCTGATGTAGAGATTCTCTAAGTAGTCGCTAGGCAGTCTTCATCTTAAGGATCTTTATTTCCGGATCCTTATCCTTGCTATGATCCTCATCCTGCTAACAGTGAGATAATAGACAAGTACATATTGATCGGGGCAATTTGTAACGAAGTCTCAGTCTGATTTTAAAAATCTATCCCAAGAATTCCCAGTACCCCAGGGTGGTACTTTTGGACTAATAGGACAAATTCTATTAGAATACGGAACAGACGTGTAACTAGGGAGTACTACAAAACAAATATAGTCCAAAAAGGAAATCTAATAATAAAAATGCCAGGGGAAGGAAGTTCACCTGGGGTGAATGAAACGGATCACACCCAAATCAACCAAAGTATCGCCCACAGCCTGACGACGGGGACCTTAAACATCCAAATTCTAGCGCCATACTGGATGCAAGCCTAGTCATGAACTCCCGATTGGTGAATATGAACTTGCAGACAAGTAACTATCATATATCGGAATTCAATGGAAAGAAACCTCCACTAGGCGAATTTATCGAAGATGTTTGTAATGGAGCTGTACCCGTTACTCAATATAAAGAGCCCATGTTTATCAGGGGTGTGCTCTCCGAACTGAAGGGTGTGGCCGGGAATATTGTGAGGGAAAAGAAATTCAATACAATCAACGAATTTCTCTTCCACTTAAAAAAAATGGTTTGCCCCCTCAAAAAAGTACTAGTGGTATTTCGGAGCAACAGTAAATATACTAATGACACAACAAGAATCTGTCTGTGATTAATACGACAGACTCTAAGGGTTGCTCAGTGGGGCAAAACACGTCCTTGAAAGCAAATATAACGCCAAACACGGTAATGTGAAACAGAGCGACATAATGCTAAAGCAAGTCATGGATTGTGCTCTATACGCGTTTTTTCGAGAACTGCTAAGCGAGATGTCCAACTTTGTTGATGCAAGAAACCGCGAAAACCTCTCCCAAGCCCTAAAATACGCAGTGCATGTGAAAGAAAGGCGGCAGTTAAGAAAGAATATAAGGAGGATTCTAAATCAGTAACTTTTTCACCTATCAGTGCTATAACTCCACAGCCTGGATACCTTCCAGGAAATTATGTTCAGATGATGCGGCAGTGCTATGGGCATGTAGCTCCATTCATGGATCCCCAGGCTCCCTCCATGGGAATGACACATCCAATACCCGCATATGGAATGCGGTCCCCATATGCCCAATATCCCATGTATCCTATGGGACAAAAACATCTAAATTGGAAGGGTCCGTCTAAGCCAGCTTCAAGATTTAGCTCTCCAGGAGCTTTAAAGGATTTTAACTTAAACCCGACTCCTGGCCAGTAAGCGACCAAGAGATTTGTATCACAGGAGCGTCCACAGTCTACGACTTCATGCAAACGAATCTCAATAGGGTATTACGAACAATGCGATCATTAAAGGAGTCCCTCGTCGTAAAAATTTCATGCGACCAGTTCCGAGAAAAATACGCGAACTTCCTCGTGGACCCCGCATCTGATCTGAGCCTAATAAAAATAAAAGCCCGAACTTCGAATTATAATTTTCTCCTGAGCAAGCAGTCCTCCTGGGGGGAATAACAAATCATCCCGTAAAAACAATAGGCACCCTGAATTTCCCTATTCTGGATACCCCTGTGGAATTTCACATTGTAAGAAATAATTTCCTTGTATCCCGTGCTGGAATTCTAGGACGCCCCTATCTACGACAGGAAAGAGCCCACCTCTCCTTTTGCCACAACACCCTGGTGACTATCTCAAAACATATTACACCTATATATTTTGTGTATGAGAAATCCAAAAAAGCGAAGAGGGCCCTCAAAGTCGAAATGACATCGTTCCCAAGGACACTGAAAATTCAAGCTTCGACCCGACAAGTAGTCTCAGTTTATATATCAAATCCAGACGTGACAGAGGGATATCTCCCTCGAGTAAATACTCTTTCAGGGATATTTCTCGCCGAAGCTGTAGTAACCTCCAAAGAAGGAGTTTGCCGTGCCTTCGCCATAAACACAACCGAAGAAGACACAGAATTCGAGGTCCCTTCTCAGGAAATATACCCTTATGATGCCTATGAATTCCCAGGACAAGGAAAGTAGAGAGCGAATCTGAGGACATAACTCCAGAAGGACCTTCGGAAATAACTGACTTTAAAACCAATCGTGGCGAAAGGGTAAAAATGCCCTGCATATATCTTATTTGTCCGACAAGGAAATAGAGTATGTGCATAGATGGGTGGAAGAGTTCCATGATATATTTCAGCTAACTGACGAGAGACTCTCTTGTACTAATTTGCTGTAACACCGCATTCCAACAATAGATGACAAGGTTGTCGCAAAAAACCCTACAGACATCCTCAGGCAACATCAGAGAAAGTGCTCTCTCAAACTAAAACCGATACAAGTGCGGAATAATTACGGAGTCTGAATTGCCATACAACTCTCCAATTTTAATAATACCCAAAAAGTGATTTGAGACGCGTAAACACTACAAACATCACCGACATCCTGGATTAACTGGGGAAAGATCAATAATCCTCATTATTCGACTTGGCCAGTGGTTACCACCAGGTGGAAACATATCCGGACGACAGAGCCAAAACCACCTTCTCTACGGTAAGGAGGCATTATGATTACCTAAGGATGCCCATGGGTAT
Organism: Belonocnema kinseyi; assembly: GCF_010883055.1. NCBI lineage: Eukaryota > Metazoa > Arthropoda > Insecta > Hymenoptera > Cynipidae > Belonocnema > Belonocnema kinseyi. The sequence continues at coordinate 4,971,547 of NC_046658.1, forward strand.
AAAAACGCCCCCGCTACCTTCCAGCGAATGATGGATAGCGTGCCAGCAGGGATGCACGGACTGAAGCATTTATTTATCTGAATGACATCGTTCTACACTAAGAGCCACTCGACGAACATGAATGTAGAGTCAAAAGACTATTCGAGAGGCTTCGGAAAGCCAACCTTAAACGCCAGCCCGGCAAGTGCGAATTCTTACGCACTGAGGTGGCCTATTTAGGACACATTATTGGCCGACGTGTGGTACGACCTAACCCAGACAAGATCGATACCTGTGTAGTAGCCTTATCCTACAATACCCAGATTTTGACAAACCCCTCAAGCTAACTACAGATGCTTCGGATTACGAGTTCGGAGCCATACTTACTCATGAAAAAGAGCACCATATATTGTTCCATCGACATTAACAATACCTCACAAAAACATAGAAAATACGGCACACAAACCCATCACTGTTGGCCCTCTCAGTCCTACCATAACTCATAAATGGACCGACCCCCCAACTTATAAACACGACAACTACACTCATTTCATTTCGGAGGATTGTAAACCTAAAAATCCAATAGCAATACTCCTGATAGCTACTGAACGTCTAGATTTTCAGGACATCTGGAATAGCAGACCAAAAATAGGGCAAGCTTTTGGCTACACCCGATGGTCAACATAAAACTTATTTAATTGTGGTTCAAAAGAGATACAACGATGAGGTTGACTGGAACAAAGTGACCAAAGGATTGCAAAACTTATTTACAACCGTAAAACGGAATAATCAATTAACTTGTAGAATAATTGAAGTCCCATCGGAGGAGCTGCGATCCAAAATCATCGCAGATTATTACGGGAGTCTCATAGCTGGCCATAAAGGAATCGCCAAGACGTATAGACGGATTAGGGAAAAATATACTTGGCCAGGACTACGCAGCGAATAAGCGAATAAGCTCATGCGTGCGCGCACTCGCAAGCCCATGCTTATAAAAGACACTCACGCTGAACCTTTTTACAAAGTATCCATAGACAACATGGGAAAATTACCTACAACGCCAATTGGGAACCTTCATATACTTACTATGCAAGATAACTTTAGTAAGTACTGTATGGCCGTTCCCATATCAGACCTAAAACAACTACAATTGATCACGCCGTAGCTACAACCTTATTTTCACAATATGGCGCCCCTCGATACACCTTGAAATACCAAGGAGGAAGCTTCGTGAGCAACCTGATGAGAAAGCTCGAAACAATTTTCAAGGTAAAGCCTCTGACAACCTCTGTGTATCGCCCTCAGACAAATGGATCCCTGGAGAGGAATCACATCGTCTTAACAGACTATGTCAAGCTCTATGCAAATAACTATGTCGACTGTGATCGATTGCTCCCTTTCCCCATGTTTCTTTATAATACGTCAATGCGTGAGGCCAAAAATTTTAAACCTTATGAGATGGTGTTTGGAAGAATGTCTAGAATTCCAACTTCACTCCCACAGAAAGAAGGAGGTGGCAACCTAAGGACTGTACTTACGAGGCATGATAGTTCAGTAGAAGGAAATACAAAATTTAGCCGCTAAAAATCCAACAAAGGCTAAATTAAGATCTAAAGAAATATATGATCGAAAATCTCGACCCCTAAACGCAAAACTAGGTAATCTGGTTTATGTAGTCGGGACTTAAGGGAAGGGAAATTAGATAGTCGTGCCGATGGCCCTTCAACCATTGTAGGGTTCTCTGCTAACGACAATGTAACTCTGGAAACTGAAGATGGAAAGCGATCCACTAATCATGCTGATAAGCTCCTCGTAACTCACTGCTGAGTTTGGGAGGGTATCTACGTCATGACTAGAAGAACGTTGAAGTTGGAAATTCATCGTGGAGGGTCAAAAACAGTAAATAAATCTACATGGCCATACGATCGGTTTTTGAATTCTAATGGTGTACGTTCAACTTCACCGAATACCCTAAAAGTATCTAACCACCTTTTCTTTCCAGATAGAAATACTGGAGATGGAACTCCTAAGAACATTGGTCTTAACGCTTTTTATTCCCGTCTCACTATGGCTATGGAGGCAACAGCGCTATTAAGGAATAGGACATCGATTCCAAGTTCGATACCGCCGAGAACTACCAAAAACAAATCGAAGAAGAAATGTTGGAATAGAGACATGATTTCGAGAAAGTGAAAAAGTGAGGCGTACTGCGCCGATGTTGGGATTCACCGGAGGACAACATAAACCAGGCTGCCTACAACCTCACGCATCTGATAGGAAAACAGAAGCATATTCTCAGGGCACAAATGGAAAAGATCCACTTCAGGAGAAAACAAGTGGAGAAAGAACAGGCGACAATGCGAGGAGAACTCACGTAGATGATACACAAGACCAAATAAGCTAATTAAGCGAAGTATACCTTGAATGTGACGGAAACGTTACAGAAAAACTTCACTCCCTAGGGGTGGGATTGGATGAATAAATAAGATCTGCCACTGAATTCCTGGATGTGATCCACTACGCAAGAGAAAGGAAACTACATCCGGCCTATTTGACCTCCGACCAACTGGAGCCAATTTACAGAGATGTAAAGGATCATGCAAGATATTGGGAATTCCCTCTCCCTGGACAAAAGGTTAGAACTGAAGATCTAGCAACCATAGCCAAGGTTATGGTAATATGTAAAAATGGAACAATAAGGATTCTGCTGGACATTAAATTGATCGACAGGACCAAATTCTCTGTATACCGGATACATCCGTTACCAGTGGATCAGTCAATATCCCTAAACAAAACAAGTAGGGCCTATGTGCATTCGTAGCATACCCATATTGCCATGGAGAACTTAAAAAGGACGTATATCCTATTTAACCCAAACAAGAGGGAATCATGTAACGTGCTTTTTGACAAATACATTTGCCATATAAACTTGCCAATCTATGAAGCAGCTAGACGATCATCTTGCGAAAGTCAACTACTGATTCAACCAACGAGAGATGGTCTAAAGTTTGGTGACGTAAGGATAACCCAAAAAACAGTCTCAACGTGGATTCACTTGGAGACCTTAGGAGCCTGGTTGTACTCGCTCGTGTCTCAAATCACGGCACAAGTGAAGTATCCTGCACAAAAGAATACCTCTATACAACTGACCGGGACAGGGCTTATACAACTTATACAGGATGCGTTCTCACATATACTTGTATGCTTTAAGTGGCCGTGCCTATCCATGCACTAGACCGCGCGCATCTATGCTGTCCTATCTCAGTGTTGCCTCGCATACTCCGTCATCTTTCCCCCGTCGTTTACCTGATTCCTCCCATTCTAACTTAACCACCCTCACCGCCAACACCTCTAGCTATGGGAAAACTGAAACACTCAATTAAAAGAGAAGGAATAAACCGACTTCCACCGCAAAAAATATTCCCAATATAATGAAGGACCGTCGTATCCATCTAAAAGTCAAGCGTCATTAATACCTCCCAATTTAAGTTGAAAGGCAAGACCTACAGTGTAATTCCTAGTAATTCTGGTTTTAAATCATAAATTATTCAGAATTAAGATCTGTAAATGAATAAAGAATTATTGTCGATGGAATTTCATAATTGTGCAGACTAATTTCCTGCCTCATGCTTGCTGTAAGACCATGATACAAACATGCTAGCAATTACAGAAAGGTGACATAAGGCCGGCCGATCATTTTCCTTTCTTTCGTATCACACCACTGCCTTCCTCCAATCAAGAATTCCTGGCTAAAGAAAATATCCCACTCACTGCTTCGACAAGGCATTAATAAAAGGAATTAACGGCAAGTAATCTAGACAGTTCAACAAGTTTCTTTCTCCAGATAAGAGATCGGTGATAGATCGAGACTTTTACTTGCTCGTCCGGTGGGATACTCGCGGTCACTCAAAGCACCGTCGTTATTGGGGAACGTAGGAGTCAAATTTATAGTTAAAAATCCTTAAAGAAAGTAGGATGCGTAAACCCGACTCCTTCTCAGATTTTCTTATTTAACTCCTACAAGCATATCGCTAAAAGACGTGAAGCTAGAAAAACTCGGGTCCGATAAGTATTTAGGTCAATCAGTAGATCTTTTCGATCCTTTAGGCAGAAATCGATGTTGGGCAATCCCATATGACCTCTCTCAATTTCTGTCTTTTGGAAAAGATCTGAAATTTTTTTGTTATTCTGGAACGACGAGAACCAGAGTGAAAGATTCTCCCTCGAATCCCAAAACGAAGGAGAATCTGAACCCAGAGTTGGAAGCCGACTTTATAGGGATAAAGGAAATAGGGGTTTTCTCGAGACTAAGACAGTTCGAGACAAACTTGGGTTCAAAACCAACTATTTCCTCTTCTCTGTAAACGTAGATTTAACATGAAGCAAGGTTAAAGTGGGAGGTAGATGCTTGTGAACAGTGTACGTAGGACTAGAGTTGTCTTAAACAACGGACTCGTGAGTGTCCGTTTAATAATCTAAAGCCCTATAATAGGGAATTGTCATAGGACGTCCCTACTCAGTTCCATATTTTAGGTAGAATATAACTGTAACATTATTCGAATCCACAAAACACAATCGGTGAGTCTGTATTGTACCAATATGATTATGCCTATTAAGGATATGTGTGCCTTCAACTTTTACTATATTAAAGGTGTATAATGATTTATGTCGCCCGTCAAATAAACTTAACCACTGCAGTTCTGCTTGTAAAAAAATGTTCCAATGTTAATATTCCTCACACCCTCTCCCAAGTTAGTTTCAACATAACCTACGAAAGGAATTAGCATCCCCGGATGGGGATAATAGGCAGCGATCTCTACAAAAATAAAACACTCCAGCCTCTCTGGGGTGACAGTTTGGAATTTCCTCCGAGATCCGACTACCTACCATTTAATTTTCGTGTAGAACATTGCTGAAGGACATTCTCTTTTCGCTTTACTTTCTCAAGGTGTTTCTTAATGCAATTCTGTCATAAAGGTTGGGTTATAACATTAACACGTATTTATAAGAAAAAAGACGTTTTTAAAATTGTATGCAGAATAGTCAATCCTAGGCGAATCGAGTTGAAACTTGAATTTATTATTAACATGAAGTACTTAAAAGTTGAACGAAATGGTGAATATTAAAGAAAAGAAAAAAACTGTCAATCATTAGTCAAAGACAATATTATTAAGAAGAATACTCAATTGCACTAAAAATGAGGTTTGTCAACTTGAATAAATTATCACCTCACATTAATTAAAAAATTGAACATTATTTAAATAATTCTGAAAATCCTGACTTTACAGGGCTTTTAAGGCCCATTGTAAACCATGTTTTAAAAAGAATGTAAAGGATATAAAACGAGGACATTTTTTTAGTTGAGCTTAAACATTTGTTTCGCAAAAAGAAAACAAAAGTTTGTTAAAATGTTTAATTCAACTTCTTTTTGCGCCTGAATACGAATAATTTTAAATAACACATCTCTATATCTTTGAAATCCACAAAGCAAGAAAAATTCAAAAAAAGGAAAAATAGTTCTGAAATAATGGAGAATATTTATTACGCACTTTGCCTGGTCTCTTCTAG
>NC_046658.1:4977193-4980303 GCF_010883055.1 Belonocnema kinseyi
TGAAAACCGTGCCGAAAGCTGAATGGCACCTGGGTGAGGTGTCTAGAACGGTGACTCTGGGATACCGGACGACCTCTCAGAGTACGCAGCCTTATCCTTGCAAGTTGGGCTCTACAAGGATGGACGAACCCCTTTCCCTAGCTTCTCGTGGGAACAACAATAACAACACCAAACATAGTTGTAGTAAGTGCGGTTCAAAATAACAGAACGCGCAGGGCTCCCGACAATGGGTCGGCTAACAATGCCGACCAATCTAGTGCTGGGGGAGCCAATGAAAATGGATTCAATGCGATGGATTGGCGGGATCTCGTGACCTTTGTGTGGACGAAGCAACTGAATCACGACTTGCTAGATTGCTACGATGAGAGTGTGGCCCGTGAACGGGGTTACATGGCACGGCTGCATGCTCTGTGGTGCGAGAAACACCCTGAGCTATCGCACTTTTCGCAGCAACGCCTACGAAACCATGCTGAACTATTCCGTAAAAGGGGCTATGTAAGCGGAACGCCTACTCTACCACAGCTAGAATAAGCCGACAACAAAGAAAGAGAGGCGACACTAAGACCAACCGTGGGCAGGCATCCAGTAGATAAAGAGCGATGCTTTACGACCCTGAGAAACATCACCACCAAGGTTTCTCTCAAGCCTAAAGATCTGGCTGAAATGGATGACGAGCTTCGTGGACATTTTTCCGGTAAATCCGACCTCTGGGATATCAATTATTGTATGTATAATGCAGCGAGAGCTTTCGCCGAGGCGAACCGTAAAACAAAACCAACGGCTGATCATAAGACCAAAAGACGAATGCATCAACTTGCCATAAAGATAGGCTGGGCAAGACAGTACGCGTCCCGCATTCAATGTGTGATTGACTACATCACATCTGGCAGGAATTTTACCACCAAGGTTCGAAAGTTCGCGCGCGAACTCCGGACCCGTTATCACACACTTAACAAGTCAAAAGTGCTGAACATCAGGCAGTATATTGTTTAGAGAATACGGATACTATCTGACGCTAAGAGAAGTCTAGAGCGGAGGGAGAGATGGGTCAGAGAAAATCAACAATTTCTCTCTGACCCATCCCGACTCTTTCAAGACCATCCAGTTACTGTCGAACACCCACCCAAACCAGAGGAGGTCGAAGTATTTTGGAGAGAAGTCTACGAATTTCAGCATAGACTGGATGAAGACTCAGAAAATATATATAGCTTCAACGAGTTCTGTGTTGTCCTCATAACACCTCATAAAGAATGCCCACCCATCACTACCGAGGAGGTGAAAAAAGTATTAAGATGGATGAAGAACAATCCCGCAAAGGGACCAGATTGTATCAAAACCTTCTGGTGAAAGAAGTTTTCTTCAACCCATCAGCATTTGGCCCGTATTTTCACCTCATATTTGAAGTCGGAAAAGCCGATTCCAGAGTGGTTGGTGTTAGGGCGCACAATACTCCTGCCGAAAATAGGCAACTTAGCTGACCCAAAGAAATACAGGCAAATAACTTGTCTGAACATGCTTCATAAGATATTCACAGCTATCCTAAATGATAGGATTATTCGGGCAATTGAAATAATGTGGCAAGAAATATATGAACAACGAGGCTCAAAGAAAGGCGTAGCCGGATGTCGGGAGAATCCGCTCATCGATAGATGTGTCTGCAGGTGCCAGGATTGATTATCGGAAAGCTTTCCATTCTACATCCCATAGAATTATCATCTGTCTTTTGGAAATCTTAAAGGTTCTTCCGCAAATAGTTGGGTGCATAGAGAGATAGATGCCGCTTTGGAAAACCAGATTTACTATCTCATCTGGCAAAAATCGTGTGACAACTAACAAGGTTAAGTTTCAGAGAGGTGTCTTTCAGGGCGACACCATGAGTCCACTCCTCTTTTGCCTTACATTAGTGCCACTATCTCTAGCACTGCGCCATTCCGACATGTACTTGTGCGGCAAACCTGCAGATCGAAAGTAAAAGGTCACTCATGTATTTTACATGGACGATCTTAAGATCTATGCTAAAAATAGAGAGCAACTGCATCTAGCTCTGGGGATTGTCGAACGATATACTAAGGAAATTGGAATGGAATTTGGGTTAGACAAATGCGCCAAGATTTATTTGAAGCGAGGAAAACTTAATGGCATCCCTGAATATCCTGAGCTCCTTGATAAAAGCGCCATACGACATCTTTGCGCTGGAGAGACTTATACATACCTGGGCGTGCCACAAGGCGGCATTCAGGATGTGACATCTATAAAGAATACTCTCCGGGGCAGATAAAAACGTCTCATCCGACAAATTTGGTCTTCCGAACTGTCGGCGAGGAACAAAGTATCTGCAACGAACGTACTTGCCGTCCCGGTACTACTCTATTCATTTGGAGTAGTTCCATGGACGAAGAACGAGCTCAGATCTCTTGACATCGGGACAAGAAAGGTTATGCACATGAACAAAAGCATGCATCCTAAGTCTTCCGTTCCGCGACTGTACATCTCACGCCGTCAAGGGGGTCGCGGAATATTGAGTCTTGAATGTCTTTACAACAGGATTATTCTGGGTACAGCACATAGAGTTGCAAATGGAAGAGACCCTCTTCTTAAAATGGTCAGGAATCACGAGGAAGTAGGCAAAGGATCATTTCTGTATAAAGCAGCGGAGGAGGCTGCTGAAACACTCGGACTTGACTTCAGGATTAGGGGTGAGCAAAATTCATCAAATCTAATCCATCTCGAGTACTCACTCCTGAAAGCCCGGATTAAGAAAGCAAAAGAGAAAAACTTTCGTGAACAGCTCCTAGATAAGAGGATGCACGGTATCTTCCACAGAAATGTGAAGGATCAGTCAATGTCTTGTGAGCTAACGCTTGCTTTCCTTAAATCGCCCGGATTGAAGTCTGGTACAGAGGGTTTCATTTTTGCATGCGAAGACGGTGTCATTTCCACCTTAACATACCGTCGCCACATTTTGAGCCAAGACATTCCCGGTGATAGCTGCAGGGCGTGCCATGCATACCCTGAGCATTTAGCTCACATACTATCTAGTTGTCCAACACACGCGGGAACGACCTACATTCAAAGGCACAATGCGGCACTAAGAGTACTTTATTACCATC
>NC_046658.1:4980403-4982483 GCF_010883055.1 Belonocnema kinseyi
GTTATAAGGACAAACAAATCACAACAGATTTTGTTACAAAAGCGATGTTAACATAGAAATCACGGTTCAGATCGTTGTCTGTCATATTATCGCCTACACCGTTGACTCATATAGTGCGCTTCTCCAAACGATCAAACGCTAAGCGCCCAGGATTTTAACTTACTAATTCATCACTTTTTTAAAGGCAGAAATACTACCCAAAGTAACATTAGTAACTAGTGCGTGCATTCCGATAATTACATTGTACTGTTCTCAAGAGTGCTGAATGCTATGCGCTCATAATCAGTGAATAGAACGCATTACAATAGATTTAGTTACAAAAGCGATTTCAACATAGAAATCACGGTTCAGATCGTGGTCTGTCATATTTTCGCCTCCACCGTTGACTCTTATAGCGCGCTTCTCAAAACTATCAAACGCTAAGCGCCGAAGATTTTAACTTGACTAATTCATCACTTCTTTAAAGGCAAAAATGGTGCCCAAAGTAACATTAGTAACTAGTGCGCACATACCGATAATAACATTCTACCCTTCGCAAGAGGGTTAAACGCTAAGCGCACAAGATCAGCGAATAAAACCAATCCTAGTAACTTTAGCGACAAAAGCGATGTCACTATAAGAATCACGCATCAGAAAGTAGTCAGTAATATGTTTAGCCAAACCAGTGAGTTATATTGCGCGCTTCTCGAAACGATCAAACGCTAAGCGCCCAAGATTTGAACTTGACTAAGCAATTCCTTTTTTAAAGACAGAAATGGTATCCAAAGTAACATTAGTAACTAGTGCGCACATCGATAATAACAGTGTACCCTTCACCAGAGGGCCGAACGCTGATTGCCCATGATCAGATGATAGAACCAATCCTAGTAGCTTTAGCGACACAAGCGATGTCTGTATACGATACACGCATCAAGAAGTGGTCAGTAACATGTTTAGTCAAACCAATGAGCCAAAAACCGTCTCAGAACGGTCAACGGTGTAGGCGAAAATACGACAAGACCACGATCTGAACCGTGATTTCGATGTTGACATCAATTTTGTAACAAAATCTGTTGTAATTCATTTTTTCACTGATCTTGAGCACTTAGCGCCGAATAGTGGTAAAACTGTCCATTTTTTTGGATTTTTTTACGGATATTTCATCCGGCACTTATAAACTTGAAATTACAAAGTTTCAGCTAAATCCACCGAAATCCATTTTCCCATACATTTAGTGCGGGGTCCTTTATTTGCAGACAAAGTTGTATTTACGTGGTAGAGAGGGATTGATTTTTGACGTTAAGGTTTGAAGCCCAAAAATCGTATCGGGTATTTTCAAGGAGCCCAAAAATCAGCGACTCTATTTCCATTAAAAAATCCTACAAAAATTAATTTGGAGACAAAGTTGTATTTACGTGGTAGAGAGGGGGTTGATTTTTGACGTTAAGGGTTGAAGCCCAAATATCGTATCGGGTATTTTCGAGGAGCCCAAAAATCAGCGACTCTATTTCCATTAAAAAATCCAACAAAAATTAATTTGGATACAAAGTTGTATTTACGTGGTAGAGAGGGGTTGATTTTTTACATTAAGGGTTGAAGCCCAAAAATCGTATCGGGTATTTTCGAGGAGCCCAAAAATCAGAGACTCTATTTCCATTAAAAAATCCTACAAAAATTTATTTGCAAGCAAAGTTGTATTTTCCTGGTAGAGAGCGGTTGATTTTTGACGTTAAGGGTTGAAGCCCAAAAATCGTAGCAGTTATTTTTGAGGATCGTAAAAATCAGATACTTTATTTACATTAAAAATCTAGAAAAACTGGTTGTTTGACAAAGTAGTATCTACGTGTGTTGATTTTTGACGTTAAGAGTTGAAGCCCAAAAATCGTAGCGTGTATTTTCGAGGAGCCCAAAAATCAGAGACTTTATTCAAGCTCTAAAATTTAATAAAAGTTATTTTTTGACAATTTCATGTCTGCGTGTTACGAGGGTAGTTCAATATGTCCTTAGAATGACCAACAGATAGCGCGCGAATCGCTCCAAATCATCTGTTTTCAGTCAGCACCACTCCCGACTAGATATATGGTGCAGTCACAGTCCACAT
>NC_046658.1:4982583-4986892 GCF_010883055.1 Belonocnema kinseyi
ATTGACTACTTGGAAAAGGGTAAAACAATCACTGGTGAATATTATGTATCATTATTAGAGCAGCTGAAAGAAGAAATTAAAAAAAAACGACCACATTTGGCGGGAAAAAGAACTTCTCTTTCATCACGACAACGCCCGAGTTCACACATGCTTCGTTTCAATGGCTAAAATTGAAGAACTAAAATTCGAATTGGTCGAACACCCACCGTATTCACCAGATTTAGCCCCCAGTGACTTTTTCTTATTTCCAAACTTGAAAAAATGGCTCGGTGGACAGAGATTTCCAGACAACGAAGACGTCATTGCCTCTGTAAGTGCTTATTTTGAGGAACTTCCGAAAACGCACTTTTCTGAAGGATTAAAAAAACTTGAAAAGCGATTGACCAAGTGTATAGAGCTCCAAGGAGATTATGTTGAAAAATCAAAAAAAATTTACCCAAAGAAAATTGTTTTTATACTTCATTCTAAGGACTTATTGAACTACCCTCGTACAATGGGGTTAATTTTTAACTGTAATAAAATAAAATTATAAAAATAATATTTAGTAAATCTCCAACTGCTTTATGCTCTTCTAATTCTCCCCATTTCCTGCGTGGCTACAGAATGTTGCCTAACGATAACAGTTATTATTAAAGTCAATTTTACTAAAAAGTAAAATTTTCATAAAATTCCTCAAAATACTTTAATTTATTATATTAGCCTGATTGTACAAGATTCAGAAAGTATATAATGAATATTATTCCCGGCTACAATCCTCAATAAGCCAATTTGATTGATGCTTATCACGAAGGAATGTTTAGGTTCTTGCGGTATTAATATTGAGGATATAGAATTTAATTTTGATTAGAAATGGTTTATTTGATTCAGTTTTTTCAATTAAAGTAAATCAATGGTTCCTAATATAAATTATTGAGCTTTCCAACATGGATAATTATAAAATGCTGATTTTCGGGCGTCAAAATCTGACCACAAAAAGAAACTTACCTGACCTGGAAAGTGGACTTACACATCAGAGGACTAAGGGATTGTTGTTAATTATTAAAAATGCAACATTAGCAATGAACTATACTAAATTATATGTTCAATTTGGCAACGAGACTAATTACTGTAAAAAATACGTGCACTCGCCTCATCGTGAAAAATTAATCATCTTAGAAATTAATTTTATGATGTAAAGATCTCACCTGTTCTTTGTAATTTTTCTGCATGAATGACAAAAAATTAGATGTAAAAGAAAGCTTTGCGTATACGGGAAAGGTTAGAAGGACACGAAATTCGGGAGTGAGTGCTAGTTGAAGACACTTGGTGAGTGTAGTGCCGTGGAGAGGGCCACGAGTAGTAAACATCAAAACAAGGTAAAATAAAATTCATTTAATCAAAATCCCTCTCTCTTCCTCGTTGACTCTTTTTGCATTACGGTGTATTGTGTTAATGTGCTGCCACAAATTTGAAATGCTTGATTTTTGGTTTCTCCTGTAAGCGGTCCTTAACCAGCTGCGGTAGAGGAAAGCTAATTCCACGTTTAAATTTATTATTGAATGAATGTTGCATCAACCCAAACAAAATGAGCTGAAATTTAAATCAAATGAAACGCCTAGATCGCTTACTTAAAATTCAAAATTAAACACAAGCTGCGGAGGCTTCAAAGGAGAGCCGAAAAGCAACGATGCTACATGAATGTAAGCCACTAGTGCTTCACCCTAGTGGAATTTTTGGTATTTTCGACGCATTAACCATTGATATGTAACACTACGCAGGTCAAGATAATTCTTCGGAATTCAACAGAATTTTACTGGATTTAAGGGAATTATACTCAATCAAAGAGAATAATAGATAGTGCAAGAGAATTATACAACATTTCAGAGAATTCTACTGAAACCAAAGATAATTTTGCGGATTTTAAGAAAATCCACGCAGTTCAAGAGAATTTTATTCAATTTAAGGGAGATATACTAAATTGAAAAAAATCCTGCTTAATTTAAAGAAAATTCTACTGAATTGAAGATATTTCTAATGAGATCAAGAAATTTATAGGTAATTTGGAAGAATGCTACTTAATCAAAAGGTAATTCTGCAAATTTTAAAATAATTCTGACAAACCCCAAAGAGATTTACTTAATCCAAGAGAATCATACTGAGGCAATAATAAGTCATTTAATACAAATGTAGGTCTTTTAAGAGAATTGTACTTAATTTCACAGATTTCTACTGAATTCGAGAGAATTATATTGCATTTATGATAATTTTACTGAATTCAAAGATAATTTCAATAAATTCAAGAGACGCTACTGAGTTAAAAATGTTTTTACGGAATTTAAGGGAATTCTGATGGATTCAAGAGGATTTTACTAAATTCAAGAGAATTCTGCTGCATTCAATATCATTCTACCAAATTCAAGAGAATTATGCATCATTCAAACGAATTTTATATAATTAAGGAGACTTCTACTAAACTGAAAATACTTCTGCAGATTTTAAGACAATTCTCAGAAATTCAAGAGAATTTTACGCCATTATAGAGAAATATACTGAACGAAAGAAAATTACACTCAATTTGAAAGAATCACACTAAATATAACAAAATTGTACTGAACTTAATCGAATTTTTATGAATTTAGGGGAACTTGAAGACATGTTTAGAGTTTCTGCAGCTAATAAATACTTTCCTTGTTCAATCATCATAAGATTCACGCACCTGAATCAAGGAGACGAATTAACCGCTTCTTAAACTAAGCACGAACAGTCACTAGGGTCGCACAAGATCGTTATCACCTTTACAGTCACGACGTTGTCGCGATTTCCGAATTTTCGTTTGATACGTTTTTTGGGGGGTTTTGGATCTGGGTTCCTAATAACTATCTTTAAAATATTAGCGCTGGTTTGCATTTTTCCTTTTGCTTGCAGCCACTAGATTACGGCGAACTTCTTTTCTCTTCAAGCCCTTTTGATGTTATTACTTTAATATTTATTATTTGAAACTCATTAAACTGTTGCTTTCACAAACTGTAGTGATGAAATTTTAGAGAAAACAACAAAGTATCTGTCATTAAGGCGCAGGCGTCGAGGCAATGACGCCACATATTTCATGCGTTAAAATCTAAGAGCGTTAAAAGAGAATTTAAAAATCATACGGAAAATATGAAGCTTTAAAGTATCAAGAATATAGTTCAAGAATATAGACGCAAGACCTTCAATGTGGTGGCTGAAGCATATACAGAAGCAAAATAGAATTAAAATATTTTTAGGAGTGGCTAAGTAGGAGCTAGTAGAATAAACAGCCGCAAAGTAGGGACAATACTTCCACTTGAAGCGTCAAACGAGGGCCTATATTTTGACTCGGGGAATTAAAAAATGTATACATAATTAAATAAACGTCCTATGAAATAAATAGTCTTTAACAGAGTTTAGGAGGATTCTACCAAATTTAGTAGATGGTCACTCAATTCATACCAATTTTCCGGAACTCAAAGGTAGTTTTGCATATTTTTTTATATTTAATATAATTATAAATTATTTAAGAGAATTGTCCACAATTAAAGAGGATTATACTGAATCCGAAGAGCTTTCCACTGCATTTAAGCTTATTCTACTAAATCTAAAGATTATTTTACTGACTCCAAGAGCTTTTACTGAATTCAAAGTTAATTCTGGAGATTTTAGGCCAATTCTGATAAAACTAAGAGAATTTCACTCTATTCCAAAAAAATCAACTAAATTGTAGAGGATTCCACTAAATTCAGAAGAATTTAACAAAATTCAAGAAAATTATACATGATTTAAAAGAGTTCTGTCAAACGAATTTCCTTGAATTCGAGTGAATTATACTTATTGCAGGAAAATTGAACTGAATGCAAGAAAACTTGACAAAGTTGAGGAGATTTTTACTGAATAGACGAGAATTTTATTAAATTCAACAGAATTGCATATCGTCCCTGCATACTGAATTCAAAGATAATACAGTCACACAAAAAAAAGTGTGCGGATCTGATAACAAAACACGTATTCCTATGGATTTTGGGGCGCTGAATTCAAATTCGGTATCAAAAATCACCCATCACGTCATGGTTGAGCCATAACTTAAAAAAATGACGAAAAATCATGCACTGAGGCAAATAAATGTCAAAAGAATGCCAGTGGTGCAAATTTTCACTTCAAAAACATGTCGACAACTGTGAATGATCAACCCTTGCCTGATATCAACTTATTTAACATAACTTTACCCACCAGAACCTGACCTCACCTAACCTGAATTAACAGAAATTTATTGATCTACACGTAAAGCTTTTGAAGCATATTTTCCCAGTAGCAA
>NC_046658.1:4986992-4998247 GCF_010883055.1 Belonocnema kinseyi
TTGCTACTGGGAAAATATGCTTCAAAAGCTTTACGTGTAGATCAATAAATTTCTGTTAATTCAGGTTAGGTGAGGTCAGGTTCTGGTGGGTAAAGTTATGTTCAATAAGTTGATATCAGGCAAGAGTTGATCATTCACAGTTGTCGACATGTTTTTGAAGTGAAAATTTGCATCACTGGCATTATTTTGAAATTTATTTGCCTCAGTGCATGATTTCGTCATTTTTTGAGGTTATGGCTCAACCATGACGTGATGGGTGATTTTTGATACCGAATTTAAATTCAGCGCCCCAAAATCCATAGGAATACGTGTGTCTTGTTACCAGATTCGCACACTTTTTTTGTGTGTCCTGTAATTCTGCAGATTTTGGGATAATTCTAATAATCTCTACAGAGTTTTACTTGATTTAAAAGAATTCTACGAAATTCAAGAAAATCTGACTAAATTAAAGATAATTGTAGTGCATTTAAGAGAATCTGACTGAAATAAAGATAATTCTACTGAATTTATAAGAATTTTACTGCATTAAAAATAAAGTTTCTTGAATTAAGAGAGTCACTCATAATTCAAGAAAATTATACATAATTTCAGAAAATTCTGCTTAATTATTTTACTAAAAAAAAAATTTTACTAAAATTTAAAATTTTACTAAATTTGAGATTACTCGATTGAGTTAAAGCGAATTTTACGAAGTTCCAGTGAAATATACTCAATTCAAGGAAATTGAACTAAATGAATGAGAATTTGTCTATGTTAAAGCCAATTTTACTGGATTTAAGAGAATTTTACTGCATTCAAGAGAATCCTACTAAATTTAATAGAATTTTACTGAATTTAAAGATAATTCTGCAGATCTTGAGACAATTCTGATAAACCAAAAAGAATTTTGCTAAATTCCGGATAATTATACTCAATTCTGTATGTAATATATTGGTTTGCTAATTTGGAACATCGAAAGTATTATAAAAAAATGTAATAATTTCCGGAGAAGTAGACAGGCCGTCTGGCAAAGAGGACAAGACATAGAAAATAACCGTTTACTTGTGATGAAACTAAATATTTATCTGCAGAATCTGAATAAAAATCACAAATTCTAATACATAACCACAAACGATAGCAAATGATATGTACTCCCAAATATATAACGATCATCACTTATTAAGGTTTTGCGTGTGTTGACGCGAATGTGCGTCGCCGCTTAAAATTCGTTTGATAAACGAAGCCCTTGAAGGTAAAATTCATGATTTTTCAGGCTCAAAAAAGAAGTTGAAGATTTTTCTGTGTAATAACATATTTACGTATTTTTCCCTAAACTGTTTCAGAAGACTTCAAAATGTAATTTAGTATTAATCAAATTAATAAATCTTAATAATTAACTGAATTAGCGCGAGTTAAAGGTGGAAAAACATTGCAATTATTCATTTTCGAAAAATGTAGTTTTTATAAATTAAGGCGAAACGGTAGGTTTCACTAAGCATCTGAATTACTGCAGCGACATCTATAAAAAAATCGGAAATACCCGAAAATCGGTAGTTTTCCGTTAGTAAAATTTTTTGCCTGTTAGAGGGAGAAACTTAGCAACGAGAGAGACAGAAAATCTCCAACTATTTTTATTGCACCCTCGCGTTTGGTTTTAGTTACTGTTACTCGGCTTACTTGCTCAGCTGCAGGGAGATATGAAAAATTGACTAAGATTTCATCTATGTATTCAATGCACATGTCAAATGCACGGTCAAACCCATTTTTTTAAATGGAAACCCATATTTTTGACAACGTATTTGGAAAAAGCGGAAAATTTTACGTCCGAAAATGTATTTTGAAAATTTTTTTATGACCCATTTAAAAAAATTATTTCCATTTAAGAAAATGGGTTTGACCGTCAAAAACATAGAAAATGAAGTTCAAGGTCAAATTTACGGTCACCAGTATTTGACCCCCTTCATCCTGAACAACTTTTGTCTGAACAATTTTTTTGTACAATATCACTATTCTGAGATTTTTTGGTAAATAGATTAAAATGGCCCACCCTGTAGGTAAAATACTGAATGTAAAGAAGAATACTTGAAAACATACCCAGAGTGTCTAGCGTTTGTGGAAAAACTAATTCAGGACTTTTCCAAATTTTTCAGGACAAAACATCATTTGTTTAGGTGCATTTCTAAAAATGTGCCAAACACGAAATGTATCATACGCCCGCAAAATCCGATTTTATGGTCAAAAAACGAATTCTACACAGAAAACATTTAAATATTGAATCATAGATTTGAACCGTGAAACAAAATAAAATCATTTTTAGCAAAGTGGTTCAACTTTTACCCTAGTATTTGAATTTTCACTGTAAGAAGAAAAAACATTTTTGGCCAAAAATTGACTAGTTAACTTTGTAATTAAAAAAAATAATTTTCAAAGAATAATATAATAGTGGATATAACAAACACAAAGGATTGCTTCTTCATCAGATTGTTGATTTTGCAACCTAATAATAAAATTCTTAACTAAAAATATAATCGTCAGTAGGAAACAACTGACGAAAATTAATATGAATAAATAAATAATTGATTTTGTATATTTCTGAAACAATTGCATATCTTAAAATTATCCTTAAATAATTGTTCACTCGGCAAAATTTGAAAATAATTATCCTTCTTTTTAAAAATAACATGTTTGATAATACCGAATCCAGACATTTTGCTACTGGCACTTTTTGTTTCCTTATTATTAACTTGAACGACAACCAAGACAGACCAAAAAAAATGGATTTTCCTAAAAAGAGTTGAATTTTTAACGAACAAAGATTTTTCAGTCAATAAAGAAACAAAATCTCAACCATAATTTTTAACTTTCAATCCAAAAAAACGAATTTCCTGTAAACCAGTATGTAGTTTACAACCCAAAGATATGCATTTGCACCAAAAAGTGTAATTTTTAAAAACAAAAATATGAATAACCTACCAAAATAATTAAATTTTAAACTGGAAAAAGATAAATTACACAGCACCACAAAAAAGTGGTCTGTCCCGAAAGTGACACCAAGGTCCCTTTATGTTTTTGGGGTCGGCGAAACCGAATATGACCTCAGAATTGCTTCATCAGGTCAGGGTTTTTTCTACCCTCAAAATAAGGGCTCAAATTCGCTTAATTTAAGGTAATCCACTGAAAATATATTTTTTCTTTCCCTGAAACGAGACCACTGTACCCTTATGTTTTCATAGTCGCTGAAACCGCATATGAACTCCGAATTGCTTCATCAGGCCAGAAATTTTTTCTAACCTTAAAATAGGAGCTCAAATTTGCTGGATTTAAGGTATTCAGAATTATATAAATCCCTACAACAAATTACGACGTTGAATCATCACAAAATGCAAGAGAGTGCAAAAACCTAATAACTGTTCACTGTTTAACTCAAATATGACCAAAAAAGTTCGCACCCTTATTCATCCCCGTAAAAATAACCCCTTTAAAGGGTTGTATCTTTCAGAAATGTATACCTCTGTTATATGATGCATTGAAAAATGTTGTATTTTATGAATATGTTCTCAGCCGTCCACTTTTCACCTACCTTACCAAAAAATTCGATATTTTGAAATTTGGTGTTTGTGAGATTAAAGGAAATGAAAAATTTCAGCACACGTGTCCTTTAGTAAACAATCACAAATATTTGTGCTTTTTTGTCTGCGGAACAGACATATTATATATTTTAACATTTTTTAATGTTGACATTGTTGTAAATCATCTTTTTATTAGATCATGTTGGGGACCTTATCACAATTTAATCTTCAGATATCCTGAAAGTCATGCTGTTTGCCTAAATCAGGGCCGACGGTTGACGTGGGTCCTGTGGGTACTACTGCCCACTCGAAAAATATCCGTGCGGGTATTTAACCACTCGAAATTTTCGGACAAAACCTAAAATTAAAATATTTTTCAGATTTCGAATCTTTGATATACCTCCCCCCTCTCCTTACTACCCACTCGGGCTAAAAATGTGACGACGGCCCTGCCTTAAATACATTGAAAGCCAAAAAATATTCTCATCAAGAAATCTAAATGTCAAAAGGAAAATCCCACTTTGCTTTTCATGCTTTTCTGTTGTTTTGTGAAAACTATTCAGGGATTTATGGTAATTCGGGTGATCCGATACAGTACACACCTGCTAACTATATGAAGTTGTGGGCGATGACCCTGCCCTGAAAACGAATGTGTGAATGATTCGCTGTGCGCTTCATTAAGTATCGAAACCAGCGAAGGTGCGCTGCCCTACAGGGAGGCGTTAGGGTATGAGAATGAAGCCGTAGTGTGTCGGACCATGAATTGACATGGTCCTCATCAAAGTCGCAAAGCTCCGGTACTCAGCTGGGTAGGTATCGGGGTTATAACGCCCAGAACGGTGGACTCATCTACGATCGGAACAGAATCCCTAACGCGCGGGTTTAAAAAGATAGTATGAAAATTTTAGCGACAAAAAAAATTACTGACACTAAACTATTACACGCTTGTCAAGAGAAATCAGATTCTTGCTGTTATATCTACAGAAAATTTGAAGTTTCAGCATATCGGCTTGGATTAACGAAAATATGATGACAATTTATAAAAAGTGTTTTAATCTTGATGTAATCAATCAAGATCTAAACTGGGTACCCCACGTTGTATATGATATCTGTGGTAAAATGTTAGATCGTGGGAATAGCAGAAGACAAACACTAAAATTTTTGATGCCTATGTTGAGGGAAGAATCGCTGAATCGAGAGGAATGCTATATTTGCATAAGAGACACGACTGTTATCAATCGAACAAATAAATCGAAACTATGTTATGGAAAAGTACCAACAGTAGAAATGCCAATCATGACAGGAGATATCACGAACGAAAGGTTAGGAGAGATGGATACGAGTGCTGAATATGCACTTCAGAGCATGGAAATCGATGCAATGAGTGATGAGGCTGGCGAAAGTGCTAGGACTGCTGAAAGCGATATCGAAAACGACAGGACTGCCGATAGCGATATCGAATGTGAAGAGAGTAGCGATAATGATATCGAGTCTGAAGAGAGTGGCCGCGACCGCTACCCACATAACACTAAAAAGAAAGAAAAAGGAGAGTACACACAGAAGGAATTAAATGATTAAGTTAGAAGTTTAGGATTGTCGAAAGAAGCGGCAGAAGTTTTAGCATCAAGCTTGAAAGAAAAGAACTTATTAGTCGAAGGTTACATTTTATCGAGATTGAGATAAAGAATTCCGAGCACTTTTCAAAAAAGATGAGGCATCTTCTTTGGTATTTTTCTGTGATATTCCCGGTTTAATGAATGTTTTAAAGAAAGACTGCTATGTGAAATAACAGTGGGGACTATTTATTGACTCATCTGCACGTAGCTTCCACCTCTGCATATAAAAGTAGGTGTAATGAAGCAATTCGTAAAGGCTTTGGATAAAGAAGGGAAATGCATACAATACCTAGGCAAGGTGTCTCCACAAATGTTAAATGCCAAATTGTTAGCAGGTTTTTTTCGATGGAACGCAAATCCGAAAAGTCATAAAAGATCCAAATTTTATAACAACTATGACAGAAGTTACACTTCTGGGATTCTCATATTGATTACTTCCCTGATAATCTTGGTGCCTACAGCGAAAAGCCAGGTGAAATATTTCACCAAGACCTCAAAGTAATAGAAGAGAGATACCAGGGAAGATTAGATGTCATTATAATGGCTGACTATTGCTAGTCTTTAAAAGAGAATTTACCAAAAAAATAAAGAGGAGAAAAAAAGATGCCATTGTGGAGGACTTTTGAAAATAAAAGAGCACGCTATCATAAGAAAATCTGAGCCATAACAAGCATTTGAGACAGCATCCTCTCCAGGAATTGTGGGAAGGGATGTTTTTCTAGAGGTCGTTTTTGAGAATGCAGAGGGGTTTAACGTTTTTGTAGTTGGATAGCAGACTAGTTATAATCTATCTGCACAAGAAAAAAAAAAGAATTTTAAACCATAAAATTGCGAATACTTTGAATATAAGATATCCAACCCTATCCGGGGGTAGTTCTTTAGAGCGTTAAGAAGTGAAAATTTGAGTAGTTCAATAGCTGACTAGTCATACCTAGCCATTGAAAGAAAAAATTGAGCGCCAAATCACAAATAAATTAATTTTTCAAATATTCAACCCTCAATCCTTTCCGCCAGGCCTGGAAGAAGTGAGTCATGCTTCTTCACCTCTCTCTCCCTCTTATCTCTCTTTATTTTCTCCGGGTGAAAAGCGACCAGCAGCTGCCAACCTTTAAATATGTTATACTTAAAGTTTTTTTCTCTAATTTTCAAATTGTTTATGGGGATTAGAAAACAAAATAAATACTTTTGATCATTTTAGCGATCGTTGGTATATATTTTTTGCTTATTTATAGTGCGCACTTCTTTTTTTCCATTTGATTTTACGATTCACTTTGTAGGTTGTAGTATTGATTTTATATCTTAATTTTTCGATTTTCACTTTAATTTGATTTTGATTTTACCGCCTAGTCTGTGTTATTAATTGTATATTTTGCTTTTATTTGATTTTAATTTTTCTTCATCGTCTTCAATATTAATTGTATATTTTGCATTAATTTGATTCTGATTTTTCTTTGTAGTCTTTAATATTAATTTGTATTCACTTTACTCAGTCTTGATTGTATCGTTTATTCTTTTAATTTACCATTCTCCTTCTGTTTGAATTTTTGAATGTCCTTTTGAAAAATTTCACTTTTACCGTTTAATCCTTCGTAGTTTACGACTTTAATTTACAAATTTTACTTTATCCTTTCGTAATATAAATTTCATACTTATTCTTTGCGTGCAATTTCGTAATATCAATTTTACACATTTAGTTTGTAATTTTATTTTCTTCGTCATTTTACGTTATTTATTTAATGTTAAAGTTTTCGTCGTTTTATTTCTTGTCAATTTTATTTTCGTCCCGTAAACGAAATACCGCTCGTTTCAAAGTTGAGCGGCGCAATCAGCTTTGTGAAGGAAGGGGATGCCAGAGGCGGCCGCAACGCCCCTCCATCTACGACGAGGGTGGCCGATAGATCCAGGCCAATCGCTGGCCGGCTGACTCTCGGGCGGCGAGAATAAAGTAGGATGTGCTCAACCGACTCGAAATACTCTTGCTCCAGACGATCGATCGGGTAACCTCAGTCCCTCGATCGTCTCTGGAACTTCATGTACCGACTTTTTTAAGCAATACGGAGTGATAAAATTAAATCAATTCTAGCATTTCCTTTATTATTTTCCTTCCCACGTTGCTCCAGAATTCCTCCTTCTCTCTCTCTCTCTCTTTTCCGAGGCCGGTAAGCTCTTTTTCAGCTCCGCAAGCCTCCCTCCCTATACTTTCTTTGAGGCCATTAAGCTCTTGCAGCTCCGTTCACCTCTCTATCCTTTCTCTCCCTTCTCTTCAAGAGGCCGGTAAGCTTTTCTCACAGCTACACAAACCTCTCTCTTTACTTATTTCCGAGGCCAGTAAGCTCCATTGCAGCTCCGCAATCCTTTTGCTATTCTTCTTTCAAGGGTTCGGTAGGCTTTTCTCACGGCTCCGCAATCCCCTCACTATCTCTTTCTCTCTCCTTTCTCATAAAAAGCCTATGCCTTAAAACATGCAATCCCGCTCCCGTCTTGGCAAGCGCACCTCGGGTGCCACAGCAACCTCCAACCAGCCGCAGGGATATGACCCGGTCAATGAGCCAGCTTCACGAGTTCCTGCAGCGGAACTATACCAGAATTCCCGTACGAGCGCCGCTTCCAGCTCGCTCATCCAAGTGAGGAAGTCTTAACCCACCGAGTTGAGACCTTCAGTTCCTCCGAAAACGGCTCACTTTTGCACCACGAACCCAGCTTCGGTTCCTCTGAGAACCGGCCTCCAAGAGTACACATCTGCCTCTAAGAGACTTCGGTGTAGGAGTAGCCTCTGTCCGGAGGCACGAACGGCTCTTCACCAAACCACAAAATCTTGAACCCAGCAACGGCATCTTAGATGAAGCCTAAAACTTTCAAACCTATATCCCCGACTTACATCAATGCATGTACATTTGAAACTTCTAAAAACACAAAGTAATAGTTCTAGTGAAAAACTAAAAACAGTCCTGAATACATTTCAGCAATATTTCTAGGAATTTAATTCATTTTTCAAATAATTACATTGTTTTTGAAAATTTTGTCTTCATTATAGATAAAAGTATTAGTCGGAAAAAAATTTCAAGTATAACAAAAATTTTAATAATGTGAAAAATTTTTTATTACGTTTAAGTAGGCTATTGGGGAATTTTTAATCTCGTTAGCAAATGCTCGTTTTGCACAAAATAAGTATTGAAGAGGTTTATATCTTGGGCCGGGTAATCATAAATTCGCCCGCAATATCTAGTACCAGTACATAAAGACGGGCGCTTGTCTTTTCCTCCATGGCTACCTGGGTACCCTTGTATTTCTAGTGTGCATTGAACGACACTGCATACGACACAAAGTTAGCAATCTTGAAAATTGTACTTTGAATTGAAAATACTGCAATAGTCCTAGCGTATTAGTCGGAAAGAAATTTCAAATACGCAGGCGGATTCCTCACTAACATATATCTGCGTTTTTTCAATTTTTTTTGTCAAAGTTAATTAAAAATACTATTATAACACATAAAAAGCAGAATGATGAGTCTTCCACCATAAAAACGTATTTTTAAACAAAGCTAAAATTAATAAATTTGTATCCAAATACATACTTTACTTCTTAACCAAAAATATTAATTTTTAACAAAATACATGAATTTTCACAAAAATATTTTAAATGAAGGAATTTTCAAAATAATAGTTAAATTTTCAGAAAAAAATTAAACTAATCAGGTATGCTCAAGATATATTTAGAAGTTTTAAAAATGTTTGAAAACAAATTAAGAATTGAAAACAATTAAAAACATTTGAAACAAAATGTTGACTTTTGAAGATCTAGAAAACGAAATTTAGAAGCGTTTTCAACATTTCGAAAGGCTTGAAAGAAACAAAAAAATTTTGTCAAAATTGCTAGGAAAACTAAAAAATTTGAATAATTAATTTAAAAATTATTTTACAAAATTTACAAAACTTTCAAGATACAGTCTGGAAGATGTTTGATTAATTTTTGGATCGATCCTTCAATTCAACATTTTGTCTCAAATTTTATCTTTGTTGATTGAAAAAGTTTTCTCAGTAAGAACTTCTACCCTTTGATTAAAATCAATATTATTATTATTTTTTGAAAATTAGCATGCTTTGGTTAAGGTTTAAGTTAATTAAAGGAAAACAGAAGTGCCAGTAGTAAAGCATCTAGATTCGGTGATATATCAAACGTGTTATTTTTAAAAGGAAGAATTATTTGATTATTTTCAAATGCTGCGAAATGCAGTTTCAAAGTTTTTTTTCAGCAATAAGGCAAATGTAGTTTTCTGTGTTGTAACCTGTTGAAAGTTTATGAAGATACCGTTAAAAACGACACTTCTGAATTTGACTTCATAAAAATCCTTTATATTCTGCTTTGTATGTGTTAAGATCATATTTTAAATAACTTTCGTAAAAAAATTTGTTAAGAAATACAAAAAAAATTATGTTTGTTAATGAGTTTCGATATTTAACTACAAATGAGACTATTGATACTCTTAGCCTGGAAGCGCAAATTTATTGAAGTATTATTTTGAGAAATGCAAATATTTGAAAAAAACCATGATGTTTGCTCATAAGTTCTTAAACATGGCCAAATTTTAACTTCCGTATTTCCAAAGTTAAGGAAAATATTGCACCAATTCATTGAAGCTACTGCAGTTCATTTTTAATCAAATATACCAAAAAATTTTCCATCAATTTCACATAAACCGGAAAATTCATTTTGTAATTTTTTACTTTGGCAGTCAAAGAATATATCGTTGGAATCGTTATAATTCGAAAATGTTAAATACTTTTTCTTGTTGTAAATTTCCAAGTTTTAAATTAAACAAAACAAAATTATATTCCGGATTTCAGTCCTTATTAGATACAAAGGACTCCCGTTGACGCAAGTAGATAGCTACTTATGGCGGAATTGATTATCGCCCGTTTTTAACACGTGAAGTTTGAGCAAATCTCAATTTGATTTTATTATATATTTTTTACTATTTCTGCACCATTTCCTGATCAGTCCAAACATATTGTTCGAAAGAAACTAATCTTGGCCAAATCCTGAAAACAGGACTTTGCGTAGAAAAATGTTTTTCGAATACAGACTGTCAATGAATCAGATTTAAAAAATCTGCCAGCTGCGCGGGCACATTCTCATCGCGCTGTGCGCGCGCGGCTGGGAGTTTCCGCGCGCCTAGGGCGCGCAATTGTTAATTTTCGCGCGTCGCACTCGATGATGTATTGATCTCGCGCTTCGCGCTCGATTTTTTGTCACTTCGCGCTCCGCGCTCGGACTTTGTATTTTTCTCTCATTTGTGCATTCGCATATAAGCGTGCGGTCTTTGCATTTCTCCCACATTCATGCACAGATCTTTCAAAATTAAATATCAACGAATCGACACCCTGATGGGCCGTAGGAACCGAATGGCGCATCTACAAAGTACTCGTAAAGACCCCATTGGGTCAAAATTCGGTTCCTTTTTATAAAACTAAAAAAAACAGCAAGATCAACTTTTAAACTGTTGAAATTCGGATTCTACTAGGCAGTCTGATAAGTAACTGAAAATTCTAAGAGATGGCATTAGTATTCACTAATGTGAACCATTTTCGTCGAGCTTGATCCTTCAAATGACGCCTGTCAAAACTTCAGCCATTTATGTTTACGCATTTACAAGTTACAGCACTGAGAAGCGACTAACCTCCGAGTTTTTTTTAATATGGAAAAATCTGAGTTTCGAGTTTTGATCAAACACTACTATCTTCGCAAGAAAACGATATCCGAGACCAAGGCCAAGCTGGATAAGTATTACCCGGACGCCCAGCAGAATTTGGCATTATTTTCGCATAAGCCGATCGAGTTTTTGCGCCGATTCATAAACATGGATGGAACCTGGATCCACTACTACACTCCTGAGTCGACGCAACAGGCAAAACAGTGGGTTCCACCGGGCCAAAGTGCTCCGAAGCATCCAAAAACGCAACAATGGGTCGGAAAGGTTATGGACTCCGTGTTTTGGGATGCACATGGCATAATATTCGTGGACTATCTTGAAAAAGGTAAAACCATAACCGGAGCATACTATTCATCATTATTGGACCGATTGGAAATCGAA
>NC_046658.1:4998347-5001096 GCF_010883055.1 Belonocnema kinseyi
ATCGACCTAAAAGAAGAGTATGTTGAAAAATAAAACCGACTTTGGCCAAAAAAACGTCTCCGTGTTTCATTTTTCAGGGACTTATCAGACTGCCTAGTACGTTGAATTTTCTATTAGAAACTGACGAAGTAATCGCAATACTTTTTTGCAGCATTAAAAATGTAAAAAATGTCATTAATTTCTGCTGAAGGTGACTTCAAGCGCATCCATAATTGCTCAAGTAGTATATTACGCGCGAAGTTAAAGAATACACTTCTATCTAGCTTGCATCGCAGCGTTGTTGTCTTAGGTTTCCACAGCGTGACGCTAGAATCCAGACAAAATTGTGAAAGTTGCCGACGGAACGCTTATTAACTGCTACTAAAAGAAGATGCACTTGAAGGCGTCTTCGGCCCATGTAAATGACAGGTATTTTATTTTTAAAGCTTTTGACGCTATAAGAAAAAGTATTGCGATTACTTCGTGAGTTTCTAATGCAAATTTTAACGTAGAATCCGAATTTCAACAATTTAAAAGTTGATTTTGCTGTTTTTTTTTGTTTAGTTTTTTAAAAAGGAACCGCATGGGGACCCTTTGGGGTCTTTACGGGTACTTTGTAGAAGCTCTATTCGTTGCCTTCAGTCCGCCAGGGCAACTACAATTTTGCGATTTTGAACTCTCTTTCTTTCGGCTCTGGCGAACACATTCTCATCACGTATCTCGTGCTTCGCACTCGATTTTGCCCAAAATGACAATTTTTCTACAAAAAAGTCCTACAAAGTAGGAGTATATTGAAAAAAGTAATTCCTACAAAATTTGCTATTCTTTTTTGAGTGCACAATTATTGTCAATCTATCTCTATCCTTACAAAGTATGCCGAAGGGGAATCCATTGAAATAATTCCTTCAAAAATGTTACCGTATTTACGGACTACAACGACAACGACAACAACGACGACAGACAGGCACCGACATATTGCACAGTTTTGTGTAGTGAACAGGGTATCTACTTTACCATCAATACTGAAGAAACCTGTAATTGTCAGAGAATTTTTCTAATCTAGAAAAACGTGAAAATTTCAGGGATTTTTCTTAAAGTTAGAGAATTTTTTCGAAATTTTGTTTCGATTCTTTTGGTCTTGCAACATAAAATTGAATAAAAATGATTTTGCATTTATAAAAATTTATGCATATTACTGTATTCAACTATGTTATTGAAAACTTTTTTTTTAATTCGTTTCTTTACTGAAATTTTACTATTCTATTTTTGGTTAAAAACTGATCACTTTTAGTTGAAAATTCATTTCTTTGCTTGATAATTCGACAGTATGTTCGCAATTTATTCTCTTTGATCGAATATTTCTTACTTAAAAAATTTAATTTAGACAGTCGTCTTTTTCAGTTCCGAATATCCCCTACTACGCCTTTCGTTGAAAAAATGTTTTTGGAATACAAATTTAATTACTTGGTTTTAATCCATAAAACAGAAATCTATTCACTTCCGTTGAATGGGTTTGGAAGGCTTTTGAATTGCGTATCTGTCACTGGAATTCCAAATTGCCGCCGATTTGTTTTTAAAGACTTTTAGTCGTTATAATTTTGTTGACTAACTTATATGCCGTAAAAGACTTATAACTAAAATAGCAAAAGGAATCTAGTAGAACTGCGCATGAATACTTTCCTGGGAAGTCAAACTTTTGTGTTGAAAGTTAATTTTTATGGTTGAAGATACATCATTGCAAATAAAAATTCAGTTCTTTGTTTTAACAAAAATTATTTCAACAAAAAATTTAACTCTTCAATTTTTGTTTGCAAATTACCTTCTTTTTTATTAGTTCCTTTTTGATAGAAATTAACCTTCTGCGTTAAAAATTTATCTGTTTTATTGAAAATTTGAATATTCTAATTAATGATTCACGATTCTGGTAAAAAAATCTTTTGTTGATATTAGTATTTTTTAAAGTAAAAGTGTAACTATTTTAATTGAATATTCCCTTATTGTTATTTTTAATTTAGCGCTTTGGTTGAAAATTAATTTATAAACTGAAAATGTGACTATTCAATTTTTTAATTGACAATTTGAGGTTTTAAGTTGAAAATGCATCTTTTTGGCACAAAGTTAATCTATTCGAGTTGGAGAGTCAGAATTTTTGTTGGAAATTTATCAGCTTCCGACATTAGAAATTATACAACATATCACTGAGCAAACTGCACCTACGAATCCACCGCTACTAAAAAGTATATCAATAGAACGACACCATGAGCTTCCCTATAATCACTCCCCTATCGCCAGCAAAGAATTTGGTTAAAACGATTAAAGTTCTGAATGGAATAAATGATGTCGGTATCCACGAATGGATAAAAAGCGTAAAAAGGGCTCGTTTATGCTGCGACAATCCAGGTTTACCTTCGACTTCGTAGCTGACATCAGGGACACCAAGAGGAATGTGTAGAGAAGGAGGAGATGAAAAAGCAGGAAATTCAGGAGCACATAAATTACCAGGACCAAGAAGAATGTCTAAATTGCTGAAAAATCACAATAAATACGTGGAAGAAGAAGCGACGGATAAATATACAAAAAATATGCCTGCTGCGTGGGCAAATTCTCATTACGCGCTTTAGACGTGTACCAGAAAATTTGACGAAAATTTCTAATACTCGTAACATTTTTTTCTTAAAATGTTGAAAAAGTTGTAACTCTTTGAATTTTGGTCTAATCGGAAAATTCAACTGAGATAATTTCTAGATATATATTATATCTAGTGAGCATT
>NC_046658.1:5001196-5043701 GCF_010883055.1 Belonocnema kinseyi
ACCTACGCTTGGGCGCAAAGGGTATGTGTATATGTGTGTGTATGTATGTACCTCCGGATGTATGGATGGGCACCAAACTCACTAGCCCCGTTTTCACGAGACCCGACGGTGCGCCTGCGCGCCCCACTAGACCACCGCCTACTAGACAATAAAAAGGACCCGCGGACAGAAAAACGGGCAGTTTGTCGAGGGCGGCAGGTCGGCTCTCCCGTTCTGCCTGCGCTCGGCGAACTGACTGGTTCCTCCGGTTTACGACCTACCGAACCTGGACCGAAACCATTCCCCCTGCTCTCGTACACGAGTCCCTCGATGGTAGACAGGTGCGCCTGTGGTCATCCTGAGAGGTAAGAGTATGCCGGCATCAGGCGCCCCTCACCGGTCTCTTCGCGGCTACGCACCAGTGCCTCGTCCTGCTCCCGCTTTAAGAGACCGCTTCATTTGCGACTACCTGGCGCAACTATAATCGCCTATCGAGCAAAGGGGTATCCTGACTACGTTCAGTCTACCCCGTGTCTAGAAACAACCCCACTGCCTTAGTCCTGACACCGACCTGACTGCCCAGACCGACCTGACTGACCAGCACAATCAGCCGTCACACACGTCTTGGACACCGCCAAGTTTCCCGACGACCGTTCGATACGTCACGCACGCCTTACGGCCACCAGGGCGTCCCCCTCTCTCTCCCCACCGTACCGTACCTGTCTCCTGGGAGAAACGGGTCCAGGAGGTGATGCCCTTGGCCAACAGGCAACTTCCTCTCGATTTCTGACACCTACCAGACCGCCCCGAGAGACTGACCGCATCGAAACGACCGACCGTCACGCATATTCTATACCGCACCAGGCCTCCCCTATCCCTCGATACGCACACCATGTCATCGTCGCGTACAGTCGATTCCGAACGCTTACCGCTTCTACCCCGTCACGCGTGCCTTGCGACTAACCCGCACACCGGTAAATCCGTCCGTCCACCGCTTCTTTAAACCATTGTTTTCCAGGGACCGGCCTGAGCATGTCAGCGCACCCGCTTTCTTCTATTCCTTCCGTACTCGTCACTACGACTTTATCATTCTCACGGCTTTCTGCTTACGCAACACACACTCGACATAACACGCAAACCTGTCAACCACAAACACAGCTACAATAACATTTAAGATTATCAGCGGCAACACACACCCACGCTCACACATGCGCATCACACACACACACACACACACACTCTTTAACACGACACATTCCCACGTTAGGGTTATTTAGTAATGTACTTTATAAGAATAATGTATTTTGTTTTCTTTTGTCAGCATATGAACCGTTCGTTCCCTTTATTTGTAAAACCTGTCCCACTTCCTGTAATAGCGCAATTTAGAATTTAATAGCAAACGAGTGAACGTAAGAACGAAAGCGAGAGTGTAAGCGAGAGAGAGAGAGAGAATGAGAACCTAAACATAAACATTACTTACAATCTTTACGCTTCTAATCTAAGCAACTTGCGTTTCATTTTTTTTTCACTATTTTTTATATCTCCAATTTTCCATTTTACATTCTTATCCTAATAAGGAGGTCTTGATTTTATGTAAAATTTCACTTGGTCGGTTTTCATCAAATCTTCATATTTTGAGACCCACTGAGTCAGAAAAAACGATTTTTACAATCGTGTTCGTCTGCCTGTCTGTGCTTCTGTCTGTATACTGTAGGCACAATAACTTTCGAAAAATTGATCAGATTGGATTCTGCTTTGGCACACTTTTTATGGGCCTAAAAAGAAAGAACAAGTTCGTAAACCAGCAATTTTGGATCAAAATTCAAAAAGTGAGCGCATTTTCAAAATTTTTGCAACCAAATATTTTCAAGATTTCAAAATTCTATCTAAGTTTATTCATGGTACTCGAAAACTCAAACAATTTATCCGCAAGACTTTTTTCTATAAAAAGAAAATGATCGGAGATAGAGCATTTTCAAAATCCAAAAAAACAAACTGAAATGAACATTTCAAGCCAAACAACGCATGATATGAAAAAAAGTCGTGTAAAGAAAAATGTTTATTTTTTTAAGACCCACAAGATTAT
The DNA here is from genome assembly GCF_010883055.1 of Belonocnema kinseyi. Lineage (NCBI taxonomy): Eukaryota > Metazoa > Arthropoda > Insecta > Hymenoptera > Cynipidae > Belonocnema > Belonocnema kinseyi. The sequence continues at coordinate 5,003,262 of NC_046658.1, forward strand.
CGTAACAACTTTTTCAACTTGGTAAAAAAGTTGAACATTCCAAATTTGATCGTAATAAAATTATGAAAAATCCAAAAATTTCATTTTTTGGTCAAATTATACAAGATACAAAAAAATGAGAAAGCTAAAATTGCGCTCCCTGGAAAGACCTACAAATTTGTAATGAATCACTTTTCGATAGGACGCGTAGTTTTTGTTTTCAGTCGGCAAAAAGAACATTTAAAATAAAACAATTAAAAATTTTCAGACAAACGTCACAAGCTACGAAAAAATGAGACAAAACTTGTTTATCAAAAAAGAGCTATAATTTTTGATAGGACCCCTTAGTTTTTGCATTATTCGCAAAAAATAACATTCAAGATAAAAATGTTAATTTTTTTTTTTAAAAACGATACAAGGTACGAACTAAAATTAACAAACAAGAGTTGTTCGCCTGAAAAGATTTATAAATTTATTATTAATGATTTTTCGATAGGACGAGTAGATTTTATTTCAATCGTAAAAAACAAGATTAAAAATAACAAAATTATGAAAACAAGGAAATAAGAATTATTATAATTCAATTTTTATGCATATTATGAACTGTAATTATATAAATTGATTTAAATGATACATGTTTCAGCACATCTTAGAATACAATTTGAAGCAAAACACGAAACCAATATTAAAATAATTATGATAAATACAATTTGTGCTTTATTTTGCAATGTCTGAAGAAGCAATTCTAGGCAGAGTTACACAAAAAATGGATTATATTTGATATAAAAGTGTTGTGTATAATGTAGAAAAGTTGACATTTTGGACAGAATCGGGTGCGAAGCACGAGACACGTGATGAGAATGTGTTCGTTAAAGCTGAAAGAGCTTTAACAAAAGAGTGTTCTTAATCCGAAACTTACAGTTGTCGATCCGTTGAACTTTGATTTTAAAAGGTCTGTGCACGAATGCGGCAGAAATGCAAAGACGGAGCGCGATAGCCATCAGTCGCGTACCTTAGGTGCGCTCAAACTCTCGAGCTAAGCTCTTTTAATAAAAGAGACTTCATAATCATTAAATTACACTGGTGAATGCTTTGAGTCTTAATTTTGAAATATTTGCCCGAGAATGTGGACAAATATAGAGACCGAGCGCGTAGTGCGAGGTAAATTCATAATCTTGTGACTCTTCTGAATACGAACCAGTTGGTAGCTCAAAAGATTGAATTATAGCACTTCCGCGAATAAGCAGCTTATGTACTGATGGTGGAATTTTATACTAAGGATAAAGATTTATGCAAAGATCAGCGGTTTCCAAACAGTAAGTCTTCAATTTCGCACAATTAACTATCCTTTCGCACGTTATAACTTGTAATATATCGTGGAATCTGGTGATCAGATCTTGATCCAAACCGCTTATTTTAGCAACCAATTTAGCTTTTCCCAAAAAGGAACGGGCAACATTTCCGGTATTTGTTGTCCCATAACCCTGCTTCACCACATCAACTGTTAAACCCAGTTTGGATCTTAATTGTATCTGAATACGTTCCTTTCTTGATTTTTTCATTTCCTTGTCTTTCTTTTTTCTTGCGGAAAACTTTTTAAAATCTATATTGTAGGAAACATGCAACGAATATTCCAGAACACGAATCCAGGTATGCAACGTCGAGAGACCATATTTATAATGTGCCTCATTGCATGGAATTTTAGCTACATATGGTAAGTTGTTAACATGTTTTGATCCCACTCCACAAATATTGCAGCGAGAAGATGCTTTCTGTACAGTTAGAATATTACATATCTTTCCATCAATCATCGTACACTTCAACTCAAAGCTGATATTAAAACTCATTCCACTGGCACCAATGGAATAGGTACGAACTTTTTCCAGCAGCTTTATGTGATAATTGTACTCTTTCTTTACAAGAGAATCAGTTACTTTAAGGAAATTAAATTTAATCGTCCTACAGAAATTGACAGATCAAGGTGTTTTGTTCGTCCATATAATATCATCATCTGCTTTTAATTGAAGAGGGACGAAGGAAATCAAAAAGAAAGATTTATCCGTGAAAAGGCTCTTGTGATAGCTGATGTTTTCTTCACTTTCAGACTCATTGTTATAAGATTCATCGTTTGCATCCACATTATCACTCTTCTTTGAACACTTTTGCCGTGTCATCTGATGCGCAGAAGCACCGTCCATACCCCACATTCCAAAGAGCACTAGTTTTTTACCAAAAAGTTTAGAGAGATCATCTTTTTCATTTGCAGCAAGATTCGCTTAACTGTATGACCCAGTAAACTTATGAACTGGACACTTGCTCCTAAATTAGTTGTCTCTATATGCTCACCGTTTCCTGGATAACAAGCTTTTTTCGCTTCGGAGATCTTTAAATACGGCGGATATGAATCATTTCCAGTTATTTTTTCATTGTAATTTGTTATCTTTTCGTATTTTCTCTTCGACAGACCTAAATCTACGTACATCACTAAGATTCTTTGCAATTTATTCTCGCTACCATGTTCCTTACGAAACTGCGTCCCAGATTCGCTATCGGACTCATTTTTGATCAATGAAACTGCTTTGGATAATTCTTCCTTGCTATAATTTGAAGCAAGTTCTTGGACGCGCCTTTTCTTCGTATTTTCGGATCCATCTTCAAATGATAATCGTGGTCTTCCTCTCTTTAGAACATTAGTTAAACCTTTTGTTTGGATAGGTGGGCAAGGAAAAGGTACCTTGAACTCTACTTCTAAGAATGCAGCATGATTTTGAACAAACAATGCTTTTTTTCTACAGACACTTTTCCATTTTCTATTATACAAAGGCATAAAAAAGTCAACCAATTTTTTTCTTATAACCATTAACTGACTTTCATCAAGAGAAGACGTAGCATTGATATTATCTAAAATCAAATCTACTTATTTACATATTGATTGCGGATCGCTATTCCAAATGATGTCACATAAGTGCTGATTTTTTATTATGTATTCCATGTTAAAAAATACTTCGAAGGATTCCCTCAATATCTCCGTAGAAACACGCAGTCTATTTGCGAACGTCTTCCATGAACCAAAATAAAACAAATGCAGAAAAACAAATCAACAACGACTTGAAGTTGCTCCTGCTACATTCAACTGTTTTTTAGGTATAGTTGATACCAAAAACAATTTATTTATAGCTGCAGCAATTTCAAGTCGTTCTTGATTTTGTTTGCTTCATTTGTTTTATTTTATTTCAAGAAAGATTTATTTGCAAGCAGTCTTTGCCAAGACATTTTCAGTTCATTCTGCAAGAAAATCTAGCCTATTAAAAAAATGGTAAGAATGTACATTTGTTCATACATTTTTAAAAAATAATTACCAGTTTCTGTAACTATTAAAAATATGTCAGCAAAGAGTCTTTTGCAAGACATTTTGCATTGATTCCGACAAAAAAATCAGAGCTATTCATGAAAAGATGGTCAAAATGTGCATTTATTTATAAAAAATTATTTAAATAATTGGCAATTATTATCTATTATTAACTTATTGTCAGCGCACATCATTATCTGTAATGCTTTATACAAAAGCTATGGGTCAAATTAGCTAATCATTGCGAATCACGAAAAAATGATTTGTGAATTAATTTGTTTATAACATTATTAAAAATTTGTGTAGTTACTCTAACCCACTGTAAATTATTTTTAGCTACTTATTTAATTGATTTATGCCCTTTTTTAATGAATTTTATAGTCTTAGAAAAAATAGTATCACGGAAAAGTTTAGCAACAAAAAGTTGTAACTTTGTTGTTCAATAAAAAATGTACGTTAAGTCGAATTAAAATATCCGCAGCTATTGGTTATAACTGGAAGCCTTAAGGTCATTTCTAAAAAACACATCAAAGTCCGTTAAAAATTGCACTGACGGTCGATTTTTGTCCAAAAAAGGTGCTTTTTTCCCACTGTGCGACGTGCCGGCGATGCTTTCACACCGATAAAACAAAGCAGCATCACATTTTGCGCTGCATGCGGTAGTCTGTTTCAGCATTCCGCGTATTTGTGTTTTAATGTTAAAAGTGAATAAAAGTTTAGCAAACTCTGAACCGGAATGGGATTCCGGTGAAAATGATGAACGTATCATCATACCTAATTCAGATTACTCTGGCTCCGATAGAGATGATTCGTCAGATGACGACAATTCGGAATCGGAATTTTCCGAATTTGCTCTGGCAATCTAGATGATCAAGTTTTTCTGTCTGATGATTTACGGAAAAAAGTATTATCTATGTCACCTGTGGAGTTATGACTTACTTTATATGATCCTCGGGGATCATTTTTTGCAAATTCATACTTTTCTTTCACTCTGTCCTTACGGACAGTGCCTGTTGATCGTGAACCACATTTATTCAGGTGAATGAGTAAATCTGGGCTGGTAAAAAAATTATCACCCATTCATTTTCTGAAATTTTTCGGGCTTTACGCTTAGGCATTTTTTTCGTTGGATGTACTGGAAAATTCTCGGAATAAAAATGCGATAGCGGTGTGGTTTGAAGTCTAACATATAGATTACGGAATAATTGGGAATTTTTTATTGAAAAACTGTGCACTTTTCGGAAAAATTTCCATAGAGTAAAAAGTTGTTGTATTCAGCCAAGGAATACGCCTGATTTTTTTCCGAAGCGTTTTGAGCAAAAATTTGAATTTTGCAAAAATTGTTCATGTGCAAAATTAAAAAAAGGCTCAAAACGCTTTGGTAAAATTGAGGCGCATTCCTTGGCTAATTACAAGCACTTTTTACTCTTGAAAATTTTTTTCGAAAAGAGCATCTTTTAGATAAAAAAATGCATTAATGTTTTCACAAAAATTTTGCCATTAAGACGCCATATTGAAAATACTAAAACGAAAAATCGATCTTTGAACCATGGATTCTCAAAGCTTAGACATTTATTCCAATGGTTAGTGGGGTCCCAGAATAATTACAGACCCGAAAAACTTTGAAAAATGGATCACAAAAAAAATAAGCACGAAAAATCACGTTTTTTTTGTTGAAACTGTATTTTCCAATAATAAATAAACTTTTTGGGGAATTTCATTAGTACAATCGGAAAGAGGAGATTTTAAGCAATGAAAATATATGTATCTTCAATTCGTGTAGGGTCGAACAGTCTTAGTTATTGACCTTCGAAGAGCAGTGTAACAGTCGTGGCGTTTTGGCAGTTTAAGGGTTAAGCGATTGTGTAGCTCTTTGCTCACCTGGCCAGCGATGCTTCCCGAGCGACCCCGACCCCACTACGTGAATGTGGTAGCACTTAGGAATACTCCGCCAGCATTCCCCAAACAACCAATTATACGCAGGATTGGCTTAACTTATCCCAATCATCACTATCGGAAAGAATGATCACAAATTCACATTTTCACTTAAATTTTAGCGGAGCTTACCTAGAATATAGAGTTGTTCTTATAATGACACCCCTAGCGTCACTGTTGTATACTCAGGAGGCTGTGTCAGTGAACAAATTTACTGCGTGTTCTAATGCAAACGTGTGGTACAGAAAGACGATGGTACAGTGTGGTACCACCGTCAGTGGTACAGTATATTACTGTTCTGCTGGTACAGTAATAGCTAGAATGGTTTCTGGGATAATTTTATTTATATTGATTCTGCTATTGAAATAAAAGCAAGGGGTATAATAAACCTATGTTTTAATTAGAAATTATTAGGACTGAATGAAAATTAAATTGTGATGAAGAAATTTTGAGGAAACGTGAATTAAGGCAAAAATTTGAATTGCGAATTTTACTATAGGCTTTTCAAAATATTTTTTATAATTTCAAGTATTAAGCAGTTTGAAAATTGATTTTATAAAATTCCAAGTAAATTTTAGTGTTGCAGGGGGTTAAAAAAAGGTGACTTCCTGCCTCATCGCTGCCACAAGCAGCTTGCCCCGTTCACGATAATTCTATATGATACTAAAAACCTGTGCGAGAAATCTAATTACTATACAATTTAAAGGAATCTTTATTATCATCAGATCTGATAACCATCAATCAGTGTAGAATTTTTCCCAGCGGAGCGATGGAGTAGATGTTTTTTCACAAAAAATTGGCTCTATCACAGACGTATCACCTTGCAAAAGATAGCATTTGTTTCTAAAAAAGGTACTTTTTTCGATCTCTCTAACAGCTTAACGGAAAAGCACTCGATCGGTGATCGGAAGTTCTGTGATTTGTTTTCCAGTTGAGTATGGAGTATATCTTTTTTCAGACAAAATTTAATTTTCTTATTACTATAATGTGCTGGAGCTTCACGCTGCTAACTGAATTATATTGATGTTAGTTAATTTTGCTTGATCGTGAATTCCATTTTATTAATTCAATGTTCCTTTTTCAGATGCGCTGTTAACGTTAAATTATAATGATAAAACAGGGTTTTTCTTTAAATAACTAAAGCACTGACTCTATATTAAACTTTGAGTGTATTCAAAATAAAACAAAATAAATTCCAAAGTATAATTCCAAAGAAATTAAATACAAAAATGTTTAAACATTATGCGTACCCTAACTTATGACTAGCTCCACACACCATTCATGATAATGAAGACAGGAGGGCCCAATGAATCACACTTCTTTCCGCGTACACCAAAGTTATTTGCAAAATCGACATATCCATTACGGTAGAGAAAGATCTGCTAGTTTTTGAATAGGAATAGTTGCGGGTTTGTATGTATTTTTGTCACTTCTCTTCATGTTGTGTCCTCCATCGACTAAAGATCAGAAAGTTTGTGCCTTTTTGAAGGGCTACGTCTATTGATATCCAATTAGTAGTGGGTGATACAGAAACGAAATTTTTTCCAAATTCCTCAGTATACCTTTCATTCTCTTAATTTAATATTTTTCAAATGGTAATTCTACTTTAATTAACTGTGCGTTGTATGTTGTTTTATATGAGCTTCCCCCCCCCCCGCCTAACGGCGATTTATATCTCCATCTAATCTCTTTCCTTCTCATTTGCTTTTTTTCTCACGTAGCTTACGCATCCGTGTATTCACGTCAGATTAAATTGATACTGCTTACGTTGCAACACTTCCTGTCAAGTTGATTTGAATTTAAAATCGATTAAATGGAATCTTTAATTATGTATTAGGACAATTAGTAAAACACGTACTCTGGAATTTTCATACAGTCAAAGTGTTAAACCATTTAAAGAGGCAGAAAACTTATAAAATAAATTGTGGTACTCAAGCTATTGTTGTTTTTAAACTCTTAATTCATGGGAAAGACTCAATCAGTATATTTTAAATAGATAATTATAATAATAATTATCATTAAAATTATTAATTATTAATTGTAAAAAATAATTAATCACTAATTACTGACCGGGCGTATTCTGCTACCGAGAATTTTAATTTAGGATTCCCATGGCTATGGGCTTTTATGCGTCATGTCACGCTGAGTTTCTACCGACTGTCAAAAAAGTTATGGAATACTCTGCTGAAAGTTCATACTGAAAGAACTGACCGACCAGTCTAGACATTTCTGAAAAGATCGATATTGCCTGCAGTGCGTACCGGAAATGTGAAATTTGATGGTTGAGGAACTTAGGTGAGAGTTTAAATCCACAGGTTACCTGAAATTTGTAAAAGAAGGTAATACTGGAAGTTAAAGAAATTTGTAGACATTTTAATTCTAACCGATAGTTTTTACCGGTAGTTTGATCTGTCTAGTGGTTTCTGTGAGGTCGATCTCATCGTAAGTTCTTACTAGAAGACTCTACCACACGGTGTCGAAAACATGGATAACAACTCGTGATAGCGTTCTGTATTATAGGGATCAACCTCATTGACCGCGTCAGAAATCCATGTCACTGACCTACCTTATCGACATGTGAATATGAACTGATGTTAACTGATACATTGCATCTTTTATAGTTTGATTGCAGTATACAAATATTACATAAAGCATCTAAAAGTCAAAACTCAACTTGAGTACTTTAAATAATAATGTAATATTTATATACACACCTTGGCACTGATAACCCTGCTTTCCAAATCCCCTGAAACAGAATAAAAAATTTATTCGTGATAATAATTTTCTTTCGCATAGGAAATATAAATAATAGAGATATTAAATTTTTGTCTTATAGTTGTCCTTCGTGAGCTCTTGAACTTTTCAAAACCTGAAATACGTTGTTGCTTAATGCATCTTACACTAGGTACTATTTGCACCGTTTCCTTATTGGGAGGATCAGGTAAGGTAACAGCACTGAACAAAATGACAATCGGTGAGGCTGAAGCAACTATAATTTGTCGTTAAATTAAAAAATAAGGAAAATAGAAAACATAAACATCACTTGACCTCGGGAAGAAAAGAAAACTACCAAAACAGAATAAGACAGTGTTTGTGTATAAATTCATTCAGTAAGTAAGTGTTTGGGTGGGATACTTTGGTTAAGGGGTAGATGATTAGGTGGGCTAGACGCTAGTGTGAAATTCAATTATTTTAAAAAGAACGAGCGTTTAAACTCGCTGATCCCAGGGATAAATAGGTTAGGCTTCTTATGGCGTATTAGGGGTGGTTTCTACCCCTAGAAAGTGAATTCTGAAAAAAAACACGGGTTTAATATTTCTTATTGTTTTATTGATGTGCAAAGTTTAGTTCTAGTCAGTGAGTGACACTTGGGTAGCGTTACTTGTTAGGTATGTAGAGAATAAAGTTGTAATTTGCAGTTACCTTGTTTTCTCACTCATTATGCTACTAGTTTAGCAGCATAAATTTGCCAAGTAAACCTACAATAAATGTAGAAAAAAGGAGTTCTGTCGTAGTGCATTCGCTTGACATAATTCGTTAACCTGTTGAATTTTAAAAATGTAAATCCCTGTACGGGATTCCATAGTTGTTCCTGTACGAGTTCCTACACTAGAAATTAGACATTGAAACGTTAGCTAGTGCAAGTAAATGAATAAAATCTTATAATGAGAAGCAAAACCTGTCAGGAACCGATTCCATATACCCTATACAATTGTATATAAGAGTGGTCCAAAAAATAGACTCTTCAAGTGCTCATGGACGTCTGGAAATTCCTACAACCTAGGCAAAATCAGAATGTGCCTTTTTTTGTTATAGAGTCATTGTTCAGTTCGCAAAAATGTTTTTCATATACTTGACAAAGTAAGGTTGAAGTAATAAAACTGTGAGTCCACTCTAAAAACCTATCTGCCTGGTCAGTATTCACTAATACGCTTTTCATTTCTGTTATTATTATACTTTTCTACCAGGAGAACTACACCCTAAAACGGTTGTTGCACTCGCCATAAAAGCTTCATCTGTTAACCTACGGGCGAACCTAAAGTAAAATTATCAGTCCTTTCCCATTTTTCAAACCATTTTTTACGATAAATCTATATACATCTAAGTTTCGGTTTTTCGGATTCATTCTGAAAGTTTTTAAGTATATTCGACACAAATTTCACTTAAAACAAGCTTAAATAAAACTTCAAATAAGTAATTAAATATTGAAATTTTGGTAGAATTCTCCTTATCGAACAATTATTAAACAATATTTCCCAATTATGAAAAGTTGAAAAATACGTCTTGCAATCTCGGAGAACAAATAATTCCAAGATTAAATGAATTGGTTTATAACTTTTGATAGAAAATTGAACCTGAAAAAGAAAATGTAATTATACGTTTTAAACTTCATAGGATGAACAATTGTTTTCAGCGAGACGAACAATTACTTTTAAAAAAAAAACAAAAAATTGTCTTTTCTGATTTTGCGTAGGCTATACAAATTTCCAGGCACCCGTAAATATTAAACTGTTGCCTTTTTTGCCACTTTTTTGTATATGGCTCTGAATTTCCTGAATAGCTTAGAAGGTTTATGTAACTACATAAACGTCTAAGGGATCCAGCACGGTTTCTGGCGTGTCTGTTCTTTTTTATAACTAAAGGAGGTCAACTCACTTGTGTTATCAAAAAATACTTTTTTTGCACAGATTGCAACAGAATGATGTGTGGAGTATGTGTCTCAGGTAACTTTACCTCTATTGCCAAGCTCAGAGGTGTCAAATCAACACTATAGCCAGTCGGGAATGTGCTCTGTGATCCCCCATGAAAAGTTTACGAATAAGCGCCGCGTTGAAGTCGTTTTTCTCAAAAATTTATTTTTCGAACTGGTACATGTGATATCTCAAAATCTATCCAACAAATTCCGTTCAAATTTTTTTTGGAGTTCCCGCTTGAACGAGGATTATTCCGATCTATCAAACTGTAATTTTTTTATCATGTAAAAATAGTCGCAAAACCCACCAAAATTCAGATATAAATGTTCAAAAAAATGTCAAACATTTAATTTGTAATATTTTTTAATAATAATAGTTCTGATGATATCCATTATCTCACATATTAAAATTTCCTTTCAATTTTTTATTTCTAATAAGCAGAACTTCCGAAATCGTGGGTAGCATGAAAGAGCTTTTTTTGAGATGGGTGGCTGAACAGCGGTATACATTGCTATTGAGCAATGATTTTGACCTGACAAAATTTTGATATACTCTTGAAATATTACTAAATATATAGCAAAAAGTTCAAATCGGTCAAATCTTTATGTTTTTATATTTCGCGAAAAAAATTTCAAAAAAGAAAGAAAAACAACCTTCAAATGGGCTAACCCTCTTAATATCACTTCCACCCCCCACCAGTAATGTATGTGTTTGATAGCTTACCTCCTTATGTATCTGCAATCTTAGGAGAACCACATAATCTGCTTCTAAAGCACACCTAACCCTTTTGAGTTAGAATGATTTCAGGATATCAATCTGACATCAAATGAGTTTGAGTTGTTTTACTTCTCTTATCAGTCAGCATTAGAATAGAATAAGTACCTTGTTGATGATTCCAGCCGACAATCAAGATGCTTGGCAAGTACGTCCTTTGATGGCGTCTCTAAATGGTATTCTACCACTGTTCGTATGCATACACAGCCTTGCGAATACCCTCTTTGCGCTATTCACCACGGGATACCTTTCAAGCCATTTAGAAAAATGGTCACTTTGCAGGTCAACTATTTCTTCTTGTCAATCGAAAGACATTAACGAAAATTTCTAGGTTCGAGCACTATGTTCTAACTCTGAGCGAAGAAATCATCACCTACGATCTTAGAAGTCTTTTTCAAATTGGTATTTAAATTCCATTTATAGCTACTTTCTATGTACTGCAGCCACTAAGAATAATATTCTACTATCTTGCAATGCTACTTTTATTTTGCAGACCAAATAAATTACTGACAAGGGAAGAGCCTGACTTTTGTCGTGAGTGTAAAATGAAGAACAATCTCAGAATGTTTTTAGACAAGATGAAAAGTATTCATAGAAATTGCTTTGGTGTTACTATGGCTCATCAAGAAATTGAGCCGGTCCTGAATTTCATATGTAGCACTTGTATATTTGGTTGAGCCGATGAAATGAGAAAAGGTCGATCGAATCTAAAATTCAGGACACCTATTAGATAGAGATAACCAGAAGGCAAGGAAGATTGCTACTTCTGCATGACAAATGTTAAAGAATTCAATAGTCGCAATATTTCTTCAATAATTCATGCAACATCTAGGTTCTGTCTACAATTCTTGGCCAATAATCGGGCCATATTAAATGCTCATTTTATTTATTTATTTGGAATAATAGAGGTAGAAGAAATCATTATAAGCTGATTGATTAAATTTTCTTTTTACACATTTAAGAATAATTCCCGAGTAACTGCGGAGATTTGACTCAGTAGCATAGAGAGCGATTCCTTTGGGATATCAAGACAGAGGAGCGCTGATATCAAGAACGAGAGGGTGAGCATATAAATATGTGACGTGCGACGAGAAAAAGGGACTAACGCTAAAAAATCAAAAATCTGTCTTTCAGCTCTATTGATGGGGTTTGAGTTGATCTATCCAACATAAAAATCAGAAAAAAATTTCAGGCATTATTTATTATGAAAAGATAGCTTTTTATTGGACCGTAAATAGAGCATTTCGTAGAGAGACTTCGAAACACCGAAAACACCTTCACTACACACTACTACAAATTGACGAACGGTGCTGCTTGCCGCGGTTTTCTTGCGGGAACAGAAGCGAGAAACATAGACACTGCTACAGTGGGTGGAGGGTCAAATTTTTGGGAGTCACCTTTCACTATTGAATAGGCTTTACTTCTATCGCTCGCCCTGGAAAATTCTCCGTTGTACCGTTAGTCTCTTTTTCTCGTAGCACGTCATATATGCTGACAGACTTCTGCTCGATATTGAAGAGACATTGTAGGAGGAAAGGAACAAACAGAACAACAAAACCACTCCATAGATCTTACAATCATAAACATGTGCGCCAGACCAGAAAAACAATATAATAAAATTCTAATTTTCGTACGGAAACCTAGGTAATGTAGAAAAACTCAGGACAGATGTCTTTTCAGTGTGACGATGAACAAGAATGAATTTTTAAGTATGTTCAGTCCCCTCCTTTCAAATCCTGCTGGAGCGGCTTAAGATAATAAAGTGTAGCTCAGATTGAATTGAACCCCAAAACACATCAAGATATGATTTTCGGGCCACTTTTCAGATGAATTCAATACCAAGAGTATTCCATGTAAAAAAATCTAATTTTCTAGCTAATTTTTTTCGTCTACAGTAAAACCCTGACGGAATAAGGGTGAACTTAGGCCAGATTCGTATTAAGCGCACCAAAATACGTAAATATATTATTCTCTGGCCTGATATTAGACGATTTTAATACCAGCGGTTATTTCATACCCAACAAAGCTGATTTTCTAGGGAATTTTTCGCGTCTAGGGAAAAACCCTGCTGTTATGGAGGAAAACTAGTGTCAGATTAGTATTTTGTGCACCAAAATACATAAGAATACTATGCCTGATCTTTTTCCAGATGATTTAATTACTAAGGGTGATTCATACCCAGATAAGATGATTTACTGGAGATTATCAGCATCTAGGTGAAAACCCTGAAGTGATGGAAAAAAACTGATGTCAGATTCGTCAAAATTTTCACAATTAATATTTTCAAAACCAGGCCCCACTTACAAAAAAGATGTGACAGATATCGAATGAAATTTGATGACCTTTCGAATAATGCTTACGCGACCGCGATTCGAATTTCAATCCTCAGGCCTTCCTGTTGCGAGAATCACTGGTATTTTTTAAATACCAGGATTGCCGAATCAAAAGTGTAAATTTTTTATTAAAAATTCAAACAAAAGTCATAGATTTAACTATATTTTATTATATGTTAGGTTGAGGATATTATATGGCTTGATTTTATGAGGCGGTCTTACTTAATTTTTTTTTAAATTATGTTTTAAGTATAATTACATTCTTTTTCGGGCGGTAACGACTATACAAGACAAAATTATTTCGGAGGCTGTGTAACACTACGGGTGATTTATTAAAAAAAATGTAGCGTATAGATGAAATTATTTTCTAAACCAATGTAAAACTTCATAAATTGCAAGATGATTGAAACATTGTCTAAGTTATTTCTCATTTTGGGTACTGAATTGTCACGTTAGAAAGACAAAAATAAAACTTCCGCTTTTAAACGAATTTTTTACTTCCACAACTTCATTTGACGTAAGATAGGAAAATGAATTTGGTAATAAAATATTCTATAAAAGTAATCTTTAGGGTTTTGCTTTTCATTTGCTCCATTAAAATTTTTTTAATGTTCGCAGCTCCAGTAGCGTAGAAAACGCAACAAAACCTGAGAAACAAATATTAAAGGGAGAGTTAAAGAATCAGTCACTTGCACGATTTATTGCCAAAGAATGAATGATAAACCAGGTTTGTGTACTTACAGGCATTGAATCCGATACTTCAGTCCAGTTAGCGTTTGCTTTGCATGAATTTACTCCCTGAATAAAAATCAGAGGATTCTCACTTATTTCTCAGTAACACACTTTCCTCTGATAAGGCAGTGGAATTTCTAGCCGTTCATTAGATAGTCCTTGGATGACGTGATATTTATGTATAGGACTACATACCAGTGACTTTCGATGGAAGAACAGGTACGAACCATACCTCATACGATCTGAAAATTCTAACTCTCTTCGATGTTGCAGACAAAATTCCTCACAACCCCGAGGATACGGCGTTCCTGCTATCATTGCAAACCCCTTACCATCAAAACACCCAAAGCAACTAAATAAACTGTCCCGGAAAATAGTTTGGGGATGTTTCCGAATGAAAAACCATGATGCCAAGGCATGAATGACTGTGTTGAAGGTTCCGTAGCACCAGCAAGTTAAGTTGGGGTTTAAACATTAAAAGTGAGAGCAGGAGGTTATTCAGGAGTATGTTTCTCCAGGTGTCTAATCAGGGGACTCAGTCAAAAATCGATTGCTGATCTCCGCGTGGCGGACCATATATTTTTCTAGCTACACGTAGGATAAAATATGGCGGATGAAGAATTAAATCATAGGATTTGTGAAGTGGTATTTACAGATAAATTATATGTCTCAGAGTCCAAAAGGGAAGTAAAATTGAAAATATTAGCCATTTCTCAAGCAAATAGCTACAAGCTTGACTTTATTGAAAGAAAGAGGAATGAGGCCAGGCCAAGTAATAGAGTTTGGCCCAGGTCCTAATTACGTTAAAAGCAACGTGAAGCTGGACACACTTGGTGTTGAATTAAGGGGTTTGTAGAAAACAAGGAACGAGGATTGCTTCATTCAGATGGAAAAAGAAGTAGAGAGCAGGACAGAACTAGCCTTGCCATCAGGGAGGCTATTGGGGACGAGGGAAAGGGCTCGACGTTCTCCGCACCAAGGTGGAAATTTTCAATCTCGGCATGACGGTGAAGGACACAACACGGGTCGAAAATCTTTCGGGGAGGAAAAGATTTCCGGCCTTCAAGGTGGCGAATTCGAATAGAAAGCCAGGCTATGCCGCTAAAGTAGCTGAGCTGGTAGACCAGCAGTACGCCGATATACAGCATAATAAGCTTATAGGAAGTGGCCCTGCAGTAATGCGAATTCGGCTTCGAGGACAATGTCTAGCATGTATTCTCACCTCTTGTACGGAATAAAGATGAAGAAGACAACCGTTGGTTTCAACCTTCTTCTCACCGCTTCTAACCCCATCTAAAATTGAATAAATTAAACTAGAAGAACTCTTTTCTTTCTTTGAGAGTAACGCGCTCTTAAGTTTGGTTAAAAATGCACCAGAAAAATTTTCTACAACTTTTTGATAATCCTAATGTTAAATCCATAAATAAGTAGAAAATGTCATCTCTATTTGATACAGAATCTTTTTCTGGAAAGTCATGATATTCGAAGGGTTTGATTAGCTGTAGAAAGAATTCTAATTCTATATGATATGTGTAAGTTTTGCCAGCCAAAACGCAGTACCTTCCTACTTTTATTTGAGGAAATTGGAAATTCGTCACCGTAATCGGAGATTGACTTCGACGAAGCAATCTAAAGCATAATCTCATTTATAAATAAAAATCAAGGCGCCAGACCATCCTTAAGTAAAAATCTAAAAAATAACCAACTAAACAGTGTTAGCAAAATTTACTTCAAAATTATATCGAGTAACTTAACTCATACTTAACAACTCGAAGCACGATCCATAAGTTCAATTTTGAAGAAACTTAACTTCTAGAAATTAGAAGAGGTGGTAGTTCGAAAGAAATAGTGTTCTTATTGTAGAAATGACGAAAAACCAATCGTGATGAACAACAATTACCATTTACTCTGAGAATAAGTCAAATGGCATGAGTAAGAATTTACATTTGCGGTAGTCCTAAAGATTAGCTACAGTATAAATGATCAAATTCTAATAATATCAGATTAAACCATTTTGATATTTTATTTAAGTGTAAAGCTATAAGTTCAAAGAAACGAAAAACGCTCCCTTTAATTCGAAAAAAGGTACCCAAAATGAATTATTATTCAGGGCCAGGCCTAGAAAAACTTGTTCTTGACAAAAACTTTCAAAACTCGTATGCTCGGCGAAAAATCACTAAATTCGCTTTCTTCGCGGAAAATCATTAAACATTTCTAACCAAATCCTAACGAAAATTATTTTTAAATGGTGTAGCAGTTTCTCAAGATAATCTTGAAGGAAAAGTATCCAATAATTAATTCACCGTAAAAAACTGATCCTGCGACAATCATACAGGTTACTCGGAGTCAACCCTACTGAAAATTCCTACGTAGGTTCCTGTATAGGATTCTATATTAGAACCTACATAGGGTCCTATACAGGATCCTATATTTTTTAATTATAGGTGCCACCTATCGGAAAGGACATAGGATCCTATATAGGTGTCTGTATAGGAAACTCCCTGATAAGGTACATAGTGGTACCTAACTATTGGTACTTAATAGTACATAATGGTACATGTGTCTCCAGATGCTCCTAGAGGACCAAAAAAACTTCTGCAAAGCCGTATGTGCCAGCCATAGAATACTACTGCGCATCTGGATATGGTCCTATACTGGTACATAGATAGAATTATATACAGGATCCTATAAAGGAACCTATATAGTATCCCTTATAGGACCCAATGTCATTTCCCATAGGTGGAAACTATAGGTGTAACATATAGGTTCTTATGTAGGATCCTGTATAGGTTCCCATATAGGAACCTATATAGGAATTTTCAAGAGGGAAGGCTGCCCTCTAAGGGTTATTCTGATCTTAGATTTTAGAGTGCTGAGCCGATTATATTAGTTTGAGAACACTAACCAGTGTGAGACTATATAATAAACAACCGGTCCAGTATTTGAAACAAAAAACACTTTTCCTAGAAAGTAATGCTATTAATCGTGCCAGATGAATCTGAATGTATATTATAGGCAATGTCGGCGCTGAAGCTGCTAAACCTGTAACAGTTTTTACTTATTATGAACAAAATATATTATCATAAGGTATCCAATTAAAATCTTATCTTTTTCTAGCGTGATTATCAACGCATAATACTTTAAATATAGAGATACTGAAGGAAAAAAGTGTTCACGATGCGATCACAAGGGGAAAGGAGACCGAGTCAAAGCGTCGCCTTGTAATGCCGTTTCCGACTATTAATTAGTGCGCGTGATACGTTTAATTCTAATATGCTTGATCTCTATTGCGAATGGACGACAGAGTATTGTAAAGTTCTGTGGGACTTATAACAATTAAGAGTACCTTAAATTATTTACCATTACACATTGTGCAGCAAAAAATTAGCCAAAATGGCCGATTCTTGACGAAGTCAGTGTTTGCGGGTATCATAAAATTCCAGAACGAAATTTTATTCGGAAATGTTGGCCATCAAGCATACTTCAAAAGTAATTGTGTGTTTACTGTATTCCACACACGGAAATCTAGAAAACCGCTAATTTCTACTTGGTCACAATAATTACCACACACAATCTGAAGTCACCAGGCGCGTGATCAAATAGCATAGGCAGCCTAATTAGTCGAGAGTTTTACTAGAGTTCTCGCGACTAATCAGGAGGCACAGGGCACAACGAATAGCAAGTACCGTCATATCATCAGCTAATGAGTTAAGTGTTTGGGTTAGTTCGCCTGGTACCTAATTTTGTCATGCTTCTGAAGAAAAATAAAGACAATGTTCGAAAATAATTTCGACGGTGGCTGAAGATTCAGAAATTGTACCTGAATATATTCTATAAGAGGCTAAACATGCCGCACTTGAATCGTGATACACTATTGTCGATATCTGATGAAGGATTAAAAACCTAAGTAAGAAAATTGTGTTCTCCCTGCCGGACAGATTGAACAGAAAGGATATTCTGCAGCATATCCTTATGGTGTCCACATAGTATCCCTATCGTATCATGCAACAAAAAATAAAAAATAAACAGAAAGATGGGCATTTAACGTATTAGAATTCGGATTCTACGTTAGATTTTTCACTAGAATTTCGTGGATTAATGAAGTAATTGCAATCGTTTTTTTAAAGCGTTAGCAATTTTTTTAAATGGGGTTAACTTCTGCTGAAGGTGACTGCAATCGCATCCATAATCGCTTCAGTAGTGTATTGCGCGCGGTGTTAAAAATAAAATTAAAAATTGGAAAGGTGTCAAATAAATGTATACAAATATACTGAATAATTAAGTTAATATGAAAAAAATGGCAGTGTTTAAAATTACCAGGTGGATTGTAAAAATTTTATCGGAATTGTTGAATTTAAATTTGTTTACATTTTACAGCATGCAACTTTATCGACTTCGGTAACATACGACATAATGAAAGCCAAACAAATCCATATGGGTCATTGTTCCTAGACGTAGGCATGATTCACCAGCGAAGTTGCACTCAATTTATTATAATTTATTTAGTTCACCTTTTTTTCGCGCATTGTTTGCTTCTCTGACCTTGAGGCTTTTTGACTGTTTTCGGAAACAGATCATGTTCTGTTGCGAATGAAGTTTTTTTTTCAGTTGCAATTGTCCGCTCTCATTTGGAATAAATGCGTGGTATTTCAGGGTGCCGGGAATTGTAATTGCTCCAGTGAATCTAGTTTCTAGTTTGTTAGCCATCTCTATGTGATATTTTTTTCGAAATGAAAAGAACAACTGTTTTCTGTAAAGGATTTTTAGCCCATTCGAATAACTCCATCGCAGTTAGGATTGGATTCTGGGCTGAGAGCTGCAAGCTAGCTTTTGCCGCAAGTCTCTTCAAATTTTCACCAATCCCGTCACCAGGACCTTTTCCATGTGCAGTCGCCTGGTAATGTGTTTCTACAGAAATGCCAAAATCTTTTTCGCGATTTAAAATATTTATGAAGGCATATTTTTTTCAAATGCCGCGCATTTCTGTCCGTCACATAATTAATTTTGTTAACAACGCTGAATTTCTTATTGAGGTACTTGTTGATGAGCTTTTGAAATGTGTGCACAGCTACAGTGTCATCACTTAAACAATCTGAGCTGATTTCCATGATGAAATGCTTCAGTTCGTTTCCATCTATGCAATAAATAACCACTGTAAATATAGTTGCTTGATTATTATTCCAATCGAAATATTGTGCGTCGTTTTGAATGATGAAAGCATAATTTTCAGCAAAGTCAAGCAAAATGAAGTACTCTCCTTCTTTTATTGTAACTTTAAGATACTTCAGAAACAAACCTTGTTGTTTCGCATAAACTGCTATGAGTTTGCTGCCAAACTTGATATGTCACTGAATCGATACTATTTGCGTACAATCGATCAGACAGGTACTTTTCGAAAACAAATGTCTGTCAGTTCCCTCAGTTAGCTCCAGCTAAAAAATAGCGCTTTGGTGTTAGTTGTGCGAATTTTGAGAATCCAATCTTCACATTTTCATGTAAGACTACAAATCTGGCATACAATTCTGAAAGATTGCACAAAATCAGGTACTTTTGTACTTGCTCACGAGTACCGTCTAGTTTTTTGACAAATATAACATTTTTCTTACCTGGCATCTGTCGACTATGCTCGTCATCTTCGTACAAGTTTACCTCCAAATTTTCAGTTTCTTCTGCCAATTTCTGTCCTCGCTTGGCTTCCGGAAAAGTAGAAACTCCACTTATGGCAACAAACTCTTTCGCTTTTCTGGCTTCACGCTCAGATGTACCGAGTTCTCGTATGATTTGTCTACGACTGCAAGACTTAGACGCAAGGGTGAGTAGGCAAATCTTTTCCGAAAAAATTTTTGCAAAAATTTTCGATGCATCAAAAACTTCTGAAATTAATTTTTGGCCAGTTTCTGCACCAATGAAAAGTATATTTGAATGAATCAAATTTAAACGAAACAACGTCGGTTGGTGCATCGGCTGGACTGGCCGACCTCTTCGAGCGCGCGAAAAGGGTTTCGCTTGGATATCTTCGCATAACTACATAACTATTTTCAGTGTAGAAATGCCAAACAGCATTTTTATCGGAAAAGTCA
This sequence comes from Belonocnema kinseyi, assembly GCF_010883055.1. Lineage (NCBI taxonomy): Eukaryota > Metazoa > Arthropoda > Insecta > Hymenoptera > Cynipidae > Belonocnema > Belonocnema kinseyi. The sequence continues at coordinate 5,023,138 of NC_046658.1, forward strand.
AGCTTTCGTTTAAAAATAATTTTTAAAAATGAAAACTGTCTGAAGAGCAGAAAATTTTAAATAAATATTTTAAATGCCAGTCTTCTTATAAAAAAAAATAAAAACAGTAGACTTCACAGTGTGAAAGACCATGAAAAACCCTTGAGGAATCACTCATAGAATACTCTTATATTGCTAACAGCTTGTCCCTTACAATAAGTGGCGCGTGGCAAAAAAAAACGAGTTCGCACATACATTTCTGTCTCACACGGCGCACATAACTTGTTCAGCATTGCGCGTTAGACGACCCGGCAAAAGTCTCTTGCACCCTGGAGACACGAAACGACTAAGAGATGACCGCCTTCTGCATTTCCCGCTTGTGTTTTAGCATATTATTGACACGAAGGGATGTTTTTCAGGCTATTAACCACTGAAAGCTTGGCACCTCCAAGAGCGCCGATGATAAGGACGATTAGTTTAACAGAAAATTCCGGGTAAAATCGTTGCAACTCTCTTATAAGGTTTCGATACCTCTCTTTTTTTTCATTTTCCTTGGTTATGACTCTTAGTGCCGCATTGTGCCTTTGAATGTAGGTAGTTCCCGCGTGAGTTGAACAACTAGATAATATGTGAGCTAAATGCTCGGGGTGTGCATGGCACGCCCTGCAGCTATCATCAGGAATGTCTTGGCTCAAAATGTGGCGACGGTATGTTAAGGTGGAAATGACACCGTCTTGGCATGCAAAAATGAAACCCTCCGTACTAGACTTTAATCCAGGCGATTTAAGGACAGCAAACGTTAGCTCACAAGACAATGACTGATCCTTCACATTTGTGTGGAGGACACCGTGCATCCTCTTATCGAGGAGCTGTTCACGAAAGTTTTTCTCTTGTGCTTTCTTAATCCGGGATTTCAGGAGTGAGTACACGAGATAGATAAGATTTGATGCATTTTGCTCATCCTTAATACTGAAGTCAAGTCCAAATATTTCAGCAGCCTCCTCCGCTGCTTTGTACAGAAACGCTCCGTTGCCCACTTCTTCGTGATTCTTGACTATTTTAAGAAGAGGGTTTCTTCCATTTGCGACTCCATGTGCTGTACTGAGAATAATCCTGTTGTAAAGACATTCCAGGCTCAATATTCCGCGACCCCCTTGACGGCGTGAGATGTACAGTCGCGGAACGGAAGACTTAAGATGCATGCTTTTGTTCATGTGCATAACCTTTCTTTTCCCGATTTCAAGGGATCTGAGCTCGTTCTTCGTCCATGGAACCACTCCAAATGAATAGAGTACTACCGCGACGGCAAGCATGTGCGTTGAAGATACTTTGTTCCTCGCCGACAGTTCGACAGACCAAATCTATCCGATAAGACGTTTGTATCTGCTTCGGAGAGTATCCTTTATAGATGTCACATCCTGAATGCGGCTCTGTGGCACGCCCAGGTATGTATAAGTCTTTCCAGCGCAAAGGTGTCGTAAAGCGCTCCTATCAACGAGCTCAGGATCTTCAGGGATTCCATTAAGTTTTTCTCGCTTCAAGTATAAACCTTGGCGCATTTGTCTAACCCAAATTCCATTCCAATTTTCTTAGCATATCGCTCGACAATCCCTAGAGGTAGATGTAGTTGCTCTTTGTTTTTAGCGTAGATCTTAAGATCGTCTATGTAAAATACATGAGTGACCTTGGCGAAGTGCTGGAGATAGTGGCAATAATGTAAGGCAAAAGAGGAGTGGGCTCATGGTGTCGCCCTGAAAGACACCTCTCTGAAAGGTGACCTTGTTAGTTGTCACACGATTTTTGTCAGATGAGATAGTAAATCTGGTTTTCCAAAGAGGCATCAATCTCCCTATGCACCGAACTATTTGCGGATGAACCTTTAAGATTTCCAAAAGACAGATGATAAGTCTATGGAAGGTCGAATCGAAAGGTTTCCGATAATCAATCCAGGCCATCGATGGGTAACGCTGGTAGAATGCTGCATCTTTACAGACACATCTATCGATGAGCAGGTTCTCCCAGAAGAACACCCGGAACACCCGGAATTTTCTGTTAAACTAATCGTCCTTATCATCAGCGCTCTTGGAGGTGCCCAGCTTTCAGTGGTTAATAGCCTGAAAAATATCTCTTCGTGTCAATAATATGCTAAAACACAGAACTCGTTGAAGCTATTTATATTTTCTGAGTCTTCATCCAGTCTATGCCGGAACTTTAGGCTTGAGAGAAACTTTGGTGTTGATGTTTCTCCGGGTCGTAAAGCATCGCTCTTCCTTTATTGGATGCCTGCCCGCGGTCGGTCTTAGTGTCGCCTCACTTTCTATTTTGTCCGCTTGTTCAAGCTGTGGTAGAGTTGGCGTTCCGCTTACATAGCCCATTTTTCGGAGTAGTTCAGCATGGTTTCGCAGACGTTGCTGCGAAAAGTGCGATAGCTCCGGGTGTTTCTCGCACCACAGAGCATGCAGCCGTGCCTCGTAACCCCATTCAGGGGCCACAATGACAACACCAAACATAGTTGTAGTAAGTGCAGTTCAAAACAACAAAACGCGCAGGGCTCCCGACAATGGGTTGGCCAACAATGCCGACCAAACTGGAGCTGGGGGAGCCAATGAAAATGGATTCAATGCGATGGATCGGCGGGATCTCGCGACCTTTGGGTGGACGGAGCGACTGAATCACGACTTGCTAGAGTGCTACGATGCGAGTGTAGCTTCTGAACGGGGTAACATGGCACGGCTGCATGCTCTGTGGTGCGAGAAACACCCGGAGCTATCGCACTTTTCGCAGCAACGTCTGGAAAACCATGCTGAAATACTCCGTAAAAGGGGCTATGTAAGCGGACCGCGTACTGTACCACAGCTAGAACAAGCCGGCAACAGAGAAAGAGAGGCGTCACTAAGACCAACCGCGGGCAGGCATCGAATAGATGAAGAGCGATGCTTTACGACCTATTGAACTATGAAGAACTATTCCGCACCGGGACCAGATTGTATCAAAACCTTCTAGTGGAAGAAGTTTTCTTCAAACCATCAGCATTTGGCCCGTATTTTCACCTCATATTTGAAGTCGGAAGAGCCGATTCCAGAGTGGTTAGTGGAAGGGCGCACAATACTCCTACCGAAAATAGGCAACTTAGATGACCCGAATAATTACAGACCAATAACTTGTCTGCACACACTTTATAAGATATTCACAGCTATCCTAAATAATAGGATTGTTTGGGAAATTGAACCTGTGTGGCAAGAAATGTATGAGCAACGATGCTCAAAGAAAGGCGTAGCCGGATGTCGGATGAACCTGCTCATCGACTGATGTGTCTGCAAAGATGCAGCATTCTACCAGCGTGACCTATCGATGGCCTGGATTGATTATCAGAAAGCTTTCGATTTGACCTCCCATAGACTTATCATCTGTCTTTTGGAAATCTTAAAGGTTCATCCGCAAATAGTTGGGTGCATAGAGAGATTGATGCCGCTTTGGAAAACCAGATTTACTATCTCATCTGGCAAAAATTGTGTGACAACTAACAAGGTCACCTTTCAGAGAAGTGTCTTTCAGGGCGACACCATGAGCCCACTCCTCTTTTGCTTCACATTATTGCCACTATCTCTACCACTTCGCCATTCCGACGGATGCTTGTGCGGCAGACCTACAGATTGAAAGTGGAAGGTCACTCATGTATTTTACATGGACGATCTTAAGATCTATGCTAAAAACAGAGAGCAACTGCATCTAGCTCTGGGGATTGTCGAACGATATACTAAGGAAATTGGAATGGAATTTGGATTAGACAAATGCGCCAAGGTTTATTTGAAGCGAGGAAAACTTAATAGCATCCCTGAAGATCCTGAGCTCGTGGATAGAAGCGCCATACAACTCCTTTGCGCTGGAGAGACTTATACATACCTAGGCGTGCCACAAAGCCGTATTCAGGATGTGACATCTATAAAGGATACGCTCCGAAGCAGATACAAAAGTCTCATTCGATAAATTTGGTCTTCCGAACTTTCGGCGAGGAACAAAGTATCTGCAACGAACATGCTTGCTGTCCCGGTGCTACTAGACTCATTTGGAGTAGTTCCATGGATGAAGAACGAGCTCAGATCTCTTGATATCGGGACAAGAAAGGTTATTCACATGAACAAAAGCATGCATCTTAAGTCTTCCGTTCCGCGACTGTACATCTCACGCCGTCAAGGGGGTGGCGAAATATTGCGAAAAGATATTCTTAGTTACGTATATTGAAAAATTTAGCCTACTCGTTGGAAGAAAACCAAACTTTTAATTTTTTAATTGAAATTGTGTCAATAATTAATATTTCTTGTAAATTTGAAAAGCAACATCGAAAGATTCATCCGATCGACATTTTTAGTTTACTCCGTAAACAAATTCACTGGTAGAAAAAAAGGTTAAACTCCTAATTTTGCTATTGAAATTCTTTAAATAATTAATTGTTCTTGTAAATTTGCAAAGCAACATAAAAAGCAGTCATCCGATAGATATTCTTAGTTGACTTCGTAAAAAAATTAACTCGTAGAAAAAAGGTCAAAATCTTATTTTTGAATTGAAATTCTTTTAGTAAATAATAGTTTTTGTAAATTTACAAAACAATATCAAAAAGAGTCATCGGGTAGACACTCTTAGTTGGACTCGGCAAAAAAAACTGTTTCTTAAAAAAGGTCATATTTCGTTTTTTAATTAAAATTGTTTAAATAATGAATAGTGAATGTGAACTTGCATAGCAAAATAGAAAAGAGTCATCGCGTAGCCATTCTTACTTAACTTCGTAAACAAATTTACTTGTAGAAAAAAGGGCAACCTCTTAATTTTTTAAATAAAATTGCTTAAATAATTACTAGTTTATGTGAATCTACAAAGCAATATAGAAATGAGTCATCGTATAAACATCTTTGGTTGACTCCGCAAAAAAATTGACTTGTAGAAAAAACATTAAAATCTTATTTTTAAATTGAAATTCTCTAAATAATTAACAGTTCTTGTGAATTTTACTCATAGAAAAGATTCATCCGATAGACATTCTTAGTTGACTCCGTAAAAAACTGGACTCGTATCAAAACGTGTGCTAATCTGAAAAACTGCACCCGATGCCAGCGAAACCGCTGTACAATTACATTTATAATCACATCTCACGTCCGTAAGGTAGGTGGCCACAGTCTGTAACGAAATCAATACGACAAGCCATTGAAAAGTGAAAGGTTGGCACCTTCAAGAGCGCCGATTATAGGCACAATCAGTTCAATTATATGCGGCACTTCTCAATCTTAACATCCATTACAGCCAGATCTAAGGCTTTAAAAAAAATTAGCACCTTAATGTGTGTCCGGGTCTTAGCGCGTCGCCCATTCTCTATCGGATGCCTGCTCGCGGTTGGACTTATTTTCGCCCCTCTTTCTCTGTTGTCGACTTGCTCTGGCTGTGGTAAAGTAGGCGCTTCACTTACATAGCCCCCCTTTTTGGAGTAGTTTGGCATAGTTTTGCAGACGTAAATACGAAAAGTGCGATAGCTCTGTGTGTTTCTTGCACCACAGAACATGCAGTCGTGCTATGTAACCCCATTCAAGGACCACGCTCGCATCGTAGCACTCTAGCACGTCGTGATTTTGTCGCTCCCTCTACCTAAAAGTCTCGAGATTCCACCGTTACATCGGATTGACCCTAACTTCATTAGCTCCCCCAGCTTTAGAATGTTTGGCATTGTTGGCCGACCCATTGTCGGGAACCCTGCGCGTTATATTGTTTTGAACCGCACTTACTACAACTATGTATGGTGTTATCATTGTTGTTTCCACGAGAAGCTAGGGAAAGAGATTCATCCATCCTTGTAGAGCCCCGCATGCAAGGATAAGGCTGCGTAATCTGAGAGGTCGCCCGGTATCCCAGAGTCATCGTTCTAGACACCTCAATCAGGTGCCATTCAGCTTTGGGCACTCCATGAAAAAATGTTATGAATGAAAATTTAATCACGCTGAGGAGTACATACACTGATGTTAAAATCGATTCTTCTACACCGCCCCCTGGGGGTGGTGGTGGCAGCAAGTGTCAAATATTAAATGGGAATCCCTGTTTTATATTGCATATTCGGATTCTTTGGATAAAAATAGGTATGATTTGTCAAAAACATATTTCTCGTTTCGACGTGGACGTAGCAGTTTTCTGTTCCCTTCTGTGGGCTTGATTAACGTGAGTCCCCTCGCCTCTCACGATTCGAGAAACTCAGGGAATCATCTTTTAATTAAAGTAAGTGCTAAAAATGATGCCCTGCGGCTTCGATGCACTTATTAATCCGTAATTCAAGTGAGTTTACACAACATCGCTGAATAGTGTGCCGGACAACCATCATGTAGAAACCACATTTTCTGTTGTATTTCTAAGCTCAAATCTTCAAACAATTTGGCATTTTCCAAAATGTCTTGATATTTTGGACCATTTAAGCTGCCTTCGATAATCTGGAGACAGATAAGTTTGTTACAAATTATTCCACACCATACGTTGACAGTCCATGGACGCTGGTGTTCGACTTCACGAACCCATTGCGGATTTTAATACTCCAGTAGTGCATGTTGTGTCGATTAACTATTCCATGGTTCGTAAAAGACAACTTGTCAGATAATAATACATAACGGGAAAAGGTGGGATTTTGTTGTATTTGTTCACGTGCCCACTGACAGAAAGCAACCCGTTTTTGGAAATCAACTAATACAGCAATTTCATTAGTTTCTCCAGTGACTGTTGTTATACGGGTCTTTTTCATAGGTAAAATACTTCCATCGGCAATAAATTTTGTAATAGTACGATAAAATGAAGCACGTGACACAATTCAATTTAGAAAACGCTCAGCGTAGAGATTGACAGCATTAACAAGATTTCTTCCAGCTTCTCCATACACCCGAACAATATCATTTTTTTCTCGTACGGTTAGACACTCCATTGTAAAGTCGTATTCGGAATAATCTTTGATCTAACTAAAATGAGTGTTGTTTTAAATGTATTTTTTTCTAATTTACTATATTTAAGGAAAGAAAAAAGTAAACGTTTTCGTAATGTTTCGATGGCCTGCGCTGATCTCAATCTGCAATAATGGCAGCGCTGAAATTTAGGAATATTCAGGAAAGACTGTTAATGTAAACGTATTACATAATAATTACTTCTCAAGAACGGACATACGCTTTGGCATGTTTTTCAAAATAATAGTTACTAAAGTGATCCGAAGCTCTATTGCCCTTATTTTTTACCGACTTTAAAAAGAAGGAGATTCTATCTATGTTTAACGCGATGTATTTTTTCATGTACAGGTTTCTATTGCACTCGTTCAACGACTATGTAGCGATTTGAAAAATTCATTTTTTTCGTGGTTAGTCATGTCACAATGAAAATAGTGTATTTTTGATTGTTAACGTATTGCAGAATCGTAAACGTGCATTCGTGCGATTCATTCCAAAAAATTCGAATATGCAATAAAAATTAATGGTTCCCATTTAAGATTTCGAACTTGCCCCCACCCCCAAGGGGCGATTTCGGGGATGTGCAGCACAGTCTTCAAGTGTGTATAGTTGTGTCGTGCACTTATATGGTCCTTTAAACTGTGCAGTAGAGTTATGTAATGTACCAAAATGCGTAGTAGAGTTATGCGATTCTCATGGCTGCGCAGTATATTTCTTTGATGCTCCTAGATGCGCCGTATCGTTCTGTGATGCACATGGATGTGCAGTAGATGTATGTGATGCGCGTGGCTGCGCAGTAGATGTGTCTAATGTACATGGCTGTGAAATATAGTTGTGTGATGCACATGACTGCGCAGTAGAGTTATGAAACAATTGCGCTTCACATTATGCCCCTGCGCATTAGAACCATGAAATGTTTAGGGTTGCGCAATAGAATCTTCCAGTCTACATAATTACGTAGTAGAGATGTATAATGCGTAGAGCTGCGCAGTAAGTTCTGCAGAGCGTAAAGATGCTCGACGGGCACGTGTGATACACGTGTGTGCATGGACATAGGAAATACGGGACTAGGCATGCCATGCTAACTTGGGCGAGTGGGATTGAATCCACGAGAGGGGGGACAATTCCATGACTAGGGAGAGCCGCCATCTTACGATGTGCCATTTGATTATGAGCACAAGCATTTTTGCCGACAAACTGTGCATGAAAATATAAACATGTGGGCGCTGCCATATTTGTCGCGGTACATCAAAAGGTGGCAGACCTCCCCCCTCATTGCATCAACCCCGAAATGACATGCCTAGTCTCTTGTTTCCTATGTCCATGGGAAACAGGATCGGACTTTTCATATAAGATGTTCCAAATAAGAAGAATTTAAAAGTAACCCAATAGTAAAAGCAAATGAAACTTCGATCAAGGAAAATTTAAAAAAAAATGGGCAATCCAGTTATAGAAGGCAGCTATCATGACAGTCTGGACCTGGAGGAGGCCGCCGCGCTTTCAACCCAGACAACCAAACGAAAAAGCAACACAACAAAACACACACCTAATAACCAGGTCTCACTTGTCGCGGTACATCAAAAGGTGGCAGACCTCCCCCCTCATTGCATCAACCCCGAAATGGCATGCCTAGTCTCTTGTTTCCTATGTCCATGGGAAACAGGATCGGACTTTTCATATAAGATGTTCCAAATAAGAAGAATTTAAAAGTAACCCAATAGTAAAAGCAAATGAAACTTCGATCAAGGAAAATTTAAAAAAAAATGGGCAATCCAGTTATAGAAGGCAGCGATCATGACAGTCTGGACCTGGAGGAGGCCGCCGCGCTTTCAACCCAGACAACCAAACGAAAAAGCAACACAACAAAACACACACCTAATAACCAGGTCTCACACATACCCAAAAACACGGTTGCGATCCCGAAAACAATTAAACGATCGATAGGTCGCGGTAGAGGGTTCACGCGAAAAACACGGAAACACCCGGTACGAATAATAGGACAAACCAAGCGAGATAAACTGAAAATACTCAGCCTAACAGAACCTTCGAGTTAGAAAACAATACATTCTATTGGGATAACGAATATTTACCCGCAATGGGCACGTCAAATCCAATAAATAATCCATGATAAATAATTAGCGAGACTAAAGAACGCGATTCATTTTTGACAAACAACACACAGTTCATTTTAGAAAAAGATGAACTCTTAGAAAGCGTAGAATTTAACGAATTCATGAACCGTAAAAAAAAACACAAGAAAACACAAGAAACAATAATTAAAAATTACAAAATACGCATGATAGCGAACCTATAGAGGATAGAATCTACTCAAACCAAAACAGAACACGCAGACTCATGACAACAAACGACAGGTCAAACAGACGTTGTAGAATACACACGAACAACTTAGACTCAGATTATAAATACGAAAATTACACAAATAACAAAACTATTTAAGCAACTTATTTTCCTTTCGGAATGATACAAATGCCATTTCAAATTATGAGCAATGATGAAAGGTTCTCGGAAGAAATAAAACACAACATTAAATTTTTTAATCAAAAAAGAAACTAAGATATCCAATTGCATCTCACGGAAATCGGAAAAAACTTTACTAAACTTTACCCGAGAAAAAATCGTGAATGGGAATTACGTAGAACCTATGAAAACCTTCGCACAGAATAAAAAATGTTAATTAAAAGGAACGGTTTTGATACTTTTGAACAATTAGAAGATTTAGGTAAATAATGGAAAACTGAACTAGCTAAGTCGAAAGTTAGAGGGCAAGTTTTACAAATAACACGAAAAATTGAGGATAAAAACAAACAAAAGCGTGACAATAGCAACGGGTATAAAAATAATCTAGACCTAGATTCCCACCTGGTTTTTGCAATCAAATTTTCAACCTAGATTTCAATCAAATTTCCAACCTTGATTCCAGAACAATCGATCAAGATACCCATTCAATCTCTTTAACCAAATTCCATCACCTGTCAACCAAATGACATTAGGCTCAATATAAGGTCAAAGTAACCCCATGATTCAATTTCCAACAGAAAATGCTCAACATAATTCAGAAAATTATAATAAACAAAATTTTTAACAACCAAACTATGGAAAGAAAAACCAAAAAGAGGTTAATAATTCTAACAAGGGCTTACAAGATAAAACCAGTCTAAGCTCGAATAGAAAACATGAAGATAAAACAAACGCAAAGGAAAATACCAGTAATTCAAATTGTTATCACTGCGGACTAGTAGCTCATTTTAAAAGAGAATGCCCAAACTACAATTGCAACCAGGGAAACTGGAAGGGCGGGTATTAGAACAAAAAACAATACAACTTAATACCGAAAAGTCAGAAACATTAAATTCGGACAAAGAGGAAATGGCGGAGACACGTTTTCATTTAATGATAAAATTCGAAAGTAAATTATTTATAATTTTAGTTGATACAGATGCCACACATTCGTACACTGGCAAGTATTTGCTGGGAAAAATTCAGAATTTGAGTAATTCAATCTTTAAATCGCCTCGCGAAAATTAATGGTTGCGAACGGTGAAACGGTTGACATAATTGGGCAAGTGGTGATCCCAATAAAAATCGGTAAACACACAAAACTCGTTATGTTCAGGTTAGCCCCAAAGTTAAACTCCATAGGCATTTTAGGTAGGTATATGCTGAAAACCCTACGGATAACCCTTGATTATGACTCAGAAATTTGGTCGTTACTAGGGAGTCCCCCACCCGCTACCACATGGAAGCGTACCCAAACGCATTACCTACCCCCATAACTGAAATTAAAATGGAAACCAAACCTGGCACCATATTAGAAAAAGAGAATAGAGAAGTTAGAAACGAGAAAACTAGGAATGAAGAACTAAGTAAAAACGAAGAAAATAATAATAAAGATAGGAAACCGAAATTCAGAGATATTATTATCCTGAAAAGTACAAGGGAACTTAACAAAAGTATCCCAAACGACAAAGATAGCAAAATCCCCCTAGTACCTATTAACTCCAAACAACCGCAAAAAACACAAATTCCCTTAGACGAAAATTCAAAACCAATTACAGCATTCACAGTCCCTGGAAATTTAAAGCCAAACATTTTCTGCTATTTAGATGAGACCGTTATAGTAACTGAAATTTTGATGACCATTTAAAGTACTTGCATATTGTATTAGATAAAATAAATAATGCAAAATTAACGATCAGCCCAGCCAAATGCGTATTCGGCTGTTCGGAAATTGAATATTAGAATTAATTAATATTAGAATTCCCTAAACCTAAAAACATTAAACAATTACAGCCCATAATAGAGATGAAAAGTTGGTATAGAAAATTTATACCACATTTCGCCGAAATAATGGAACCAATGCATAAATTACTTAAAAAAGATGAACAACGGGATTGGGGATTAGATCAAGATAAGGCTTTCGAAAAATTAAAGACCTTTTAACATCAGCACCTATATGCTGCCTAAACGAGACAGAATCTCGATACTCGGCATCCGAAAAAGAATGCCCAGCGGCAGTTTGGGCCATAAGAAAATTTAGGCCATATCTAGAAGGTTATAGTTTTAAAGTAATCACGGACCACTTAACGTTGAAAGGGCTCCACAAACTAAAAAACCCCACTGGCCAATTAGCCAGATGGGCACTGAAGCTTCTTAAATATGACTACGCAATCATACACCGAAAAGGTAGTCCGGAAACCATGGAGGATAACTGGCAACAAGAAATCGTTGAGAACACCGCGTACTTTCAAGACAACCTTATGAAGAAGATAGAAAATCTGAAATGCCAATTCTGTGGCAATCTGATACCAACGAAATACCATTTATATACATGCACAATTACACAATGCCAAATGAAAACGTCACAAGTGGTTGCTCGGTTCGGGCCTGCACGAAGGGGTTGCTGGCCCGCAACTGAATCAAAGAAAAACCGCCCAAGGGGCCCCGCAGCGTGGGACAACGCGCGTACCATCGCCGGGCTAGTCGGTCTTGGCTGATTCGCCCTTACGAATACTGCTTCTTGTGCGTCGATCGTGTTAGTGTTTGTGCTTCCCCGGAAGCAACGCGGATGCACTCCTCGCCCACTTCTGCCATCGCCAACGTTTCCTGGGGAAGAGATCTCCTGCGAGCTTTCCCTACTAGACCTGGGGTTACTGTCCTATCAATGATCGGAATCAAACCATTCTCAGTGCGCCGTCACGGACTGGTGGTTCATCTCTACAAATGTGTGACATCTATAAAGGATACTCTCCGCAGCAGATTCAAACGTCTCATCTGGCACATTTGGTCTTTCGAACTTCCGGCGGGGAGCAAAGTATCCGCAACGAATACGCTTGCCGTCCCGGCAGTACTCTATTCATTTGGAGTGGTTCCATGGACAAAGAACGGGCTTAGATCCCTTGATATCGGGACACGAAAGGTTATACACATCAACAAAACCATGCATCTTAAGTATTCTGTTATTACGTTTTCTACATCTCACGCCGTCAAGGTGCTCACGGAATATTGAATCTTGAATGTCTTCACAACAGGACTATTCTGGCCAAGGCATTCCCGATGATAGCTGTAGGGCGTGCCATGCACACCCCGAGCATTTAGCTCACATACTATCTAGTTGTCCAACTCATTCGGGAACGACATTTATCCAAAGGCGCAATGTGACACCAAGAGTGCTTTATTACCATCTCTGTCACTCTTACGGCATTAACCTTAATATCGCTCCTCTAAATGCTCCTAGGGAAATCGAGTCAATTGTCGAGAATGAAAAGTGCTGCATATACTGGAACTTTATATTCTCGACAGTTGTTTCTATTGCACACTCGAGGCCTGACATGGCTCTTCTTGACTTCGAGAAGCGAACCATGTTCGTTATTGAACTTTCGGCAACAGCTGAAAAAAAAATCATAGCCAAGGTGAATGAAAATGAAGAGAGGTATAGAGGCATTATAAGGTATTTGCAACGATTATACCCGGAATATTCTGTTAAACTAATCGTCCTCATCATTGGCGCTCTTGGAGGTGTCAAGCTTTCACTGCTTAATAGCCTAAAAAGCATCCCTTCGTGTCAACAATATGCTAAAACACTTGCGGGATAAATGCAGAAGGCGGTCGTCCTCGGGTTGTTCTCTGTTCTCAGGGTGCACGAAACTTTTGCCGGATCGTCGTATTGATTTCGTTACAGATTGTAACCACCTATCTCACGGTCGTAAGACGTGGTTGTGGCTAAAACTTTACCGCGATTTTACTGGGAGCGGGTGCAGTTTTCAGATTAGCACCCGCTCCCGTAAAAATCCTGCGGTTTTCCTTATGATAAACTTTTAAATATATATCAGGCATGTGTACTTCACAGGGCTTCACAGTAGAGGCGTATAATTTGCAGATCTGCGCAGTAGATATGTGTAATTCACATTGATTTTCAGCAAAGATATATAATGTGCAGATGTGTGTAGTAAATTGTGCATAACTTGGAGATGCGCGGTTGCCATGTTCGGTGCATAATTGCACAGTGAAGGCCTACTGCATACAGTAGTGCGCAATAAATCTACATTGTGCACAAAGCTGCCCTTTAGATACATTCTATAGGTAGGAATGCGCAGTTGCAATAAATGGCTCGTGCATATGCGCAGTGTAGTAATGTATTTCATAGAGCTGCGCACTAACACTATCTGGTACATTAAGCTGCACGGTAGATTAATTTACGGTTTAGGGAGTGCATTTGTAGGATACCTCTGATATGCAAAGTTGCGCAGTTGAAGTACATGATTTGTACAGCTGCAGTGGATCGGCGCGCAGTATAGTAAAATATTCGTCTGCATCATAAAAATTGCGAATTATACACCTCTACTGTGAACAGTACTAAACATTACAGGAATATAATTCACAGTCATTCGCAACACATAGCTCTGATTCACTGTCATACGCATTGTATGGTTCCAATGCCCTGACCTATGTAACACAGGACTCCACTGCGCAGACTTAAACATTACAGGGATTCAATGCACAGCCCTAAACGAGGCATAGCTCTACTGAGCAGCCAGGTGCATCACATTACTCTACTGCTCATACGTACGAACTATGTATCTCTGATGCGCACCGCTACACATCGGAGGTCTCCAATGCGCAGCCTTAATCACAGCGTACACCTACTGTGCGCCCCTACATGCAGTAGGCCTTCACTGTGCACACGCGTGTACCACACGTGCATGTCGAGCATCCCTACCCTCTGCAGAACCTACTGCATATCTCTACGCACTAGAAATCTCTGCTGTGCAATGCTATAGACTGAAGCACGCTAATGCGCTATCCTGAACATTTCATGGTTATAAAGCGCAGTACGTGTATTACAGGATTCTACTGCGCAGACCTAAATATTAAAGGGATTTAAACCGCAGTCTGAGCACTACAAAACTTTATAATGCAGCTATGTGCATCACATAACTCTTCTGTGCAGCTATGTGTATCATATAACTCTACTGCAGATCTCTGCTAATCACATAACACATCGGAAATCTCCAATGCGCCGCCTCGAATGCAGTGCATATCTATTGTGCATCCCTACATGCGCTAGGCCTTTACTGCACATACGCGTGTACCACACGTGTCTTTCGAGCATCCCTACGCTCTGAAAATCTTACTGCGCATATCTACGTATTGTATATATCTAGTGTGCAATCTTATAGACTGGAATACTCTAAAGTGTAGCCATAAACATCACATACTTATAATGCGCAGATCTGTGCACCACATGATTCAACTGAGCAGAACTAAACATGGCAGGGATCTGATGCGGAACCTAATAGTTTCATAACTCTACTGCGCAGCCATGCACAGTGCAGAACTCTGCTGTGCAACCATGCGCATTACAGAAATCTATTGCACATCCATGCACATTACCGAAATCTACTGCGAAGCCATGCACAGCACTAACTCTACTGCGCCACAATGCACATTACAAAACTATACTGAGCAGCCATGAAATTCACATATTTCTACTGCGCATCCGGGCACATTCCATAACTCTACTGCACAGTTTAATAAACCATACAAGGGCACGGCACAGCTATATACACTTGAAGACTGTACTGCGCATCCATACGAGCCATGCATCTCTAATGCGCACCACTACACATTGGATGTTGACAATCTCTACTGCGCAATACCACATACTGGATGAATCTACTGCGCAATCATGTAGGCTAGAAGACTCTACTGTGCAGCCTAATGTGTCACATAATGGCTCTGCGCAGCGCTATGAGCCGTATTGTAGGGGAACCCCCCCCCATTTATTTGCGCTCTTCTCTCTTCCAACCCCTCTCCAATTCCCACTTACTGCCCCTCCTCTCTTCAACATCAATATTCTCTCCTCTCTCTTTCTCCCTACTCTCTCTCCTCTCTTTGTCCCTCTTTTGCACTTTCACTCTTTGAGCATAAAATTCCTATGCTTATTATACACTCTAGGGAGTTTTGATATAATTTTTATATGCCGATATTAGAAAGTATTTTCAAGAAAATACACAAAATACCTCAAGTACATAATACAATTCTAAAATGTATTTCAAATAATATTTCAAAATACTGGTATACATTTTGTAGTTGTATTCGAACTACATCAGCTAATTGTATTTTCCCCGTGAGGTATTTCAAATGCAATTTGCTTGAATGTAGGTACTATTTCAGATACCTCAAATACAATTTTTGTGAAATACTGCCCAGCTCTGTTTGAGATACACAATAGTTAATAAACCATTTATTAAACTCATAATATTAACATATGACACATAAGAAAATTTACATGTAAAGACCGCGCTTACGGGAACTAGAAGCAGTTCATCTGGAAGCTAAGAGAAATCTGACTGGAAAAGCGGTATCAGGGCCAGGTCGAAGGAGAAAAAAGGATGTGTCTCTAAGTTTGCCAACCAGACTAGCCGTTCTCGGTTGCGGTTCGCTGGTTCTCGGTTGACCGGTGCAGCTCACACTGCGCCGATTCAGCTTACACGATTTTCATTCTCACGCATGCGCGGTTCATAGATTAAAATAACGTGAGTGACGTGCAGCAAGCTTGAGAAACAGCTGACAGACCTCGTGGCTTTAGCGAACGCTCTTATTGGCTACGGTTGCGAACGGTACGGTTGAAATTAGAATCAAACCTAAATGCTCGACCGAACCGGAACCGGGACCGAGTACGCGCAGATTGGTCGACAGTCCAATCGGACTGGCGAACCGCAACCGAGAACAGCTAGTCTGAACTGGCCTTTAGATAGAGGATTGGAAAACTGTCGCTGAGAGTTCCACTGTTTGATCACAATTTGAATAAAAAATTGTTAATGAATAACTTAAGTAATTACGCATAAAACATTTCCGCTGATAGTAATTTTATATAAAAAATATACCCTAAACATATAACATAAGATTATTGCCTATACTCAAGGTAGCCTACTGTCCCGCATATAGCGGGACATTCCGGCATTAGCAGCTTGTGTCCCATCGTAAAATTTGACCTGCAACAGGTTCCGAAAAAATAGCGTGGTGTCCCGCTTTTCCCACATGTCCAGCATTTGCTACTCTTTTCGAAATTGAAATTCATATTACGCGTGCATAAAAAGTATTTGTATTGTCATGCTTATTATGACGAGTTTTGCTCCAGTGAGCTTACTTCTCTGTATAATTCACGTAGTTCGTTACTCGTACCTACATAATTATTTCCATTATCTGAATGAATTGAGGAAGCAAGTCCTCTATGAACTATAAAACTTTTAAAGCAAGCGAGGCAGGCTTCAAGTGTTAGATCGTTAGATACTTCTAAATGAAGTGCCTTTGTAGCGAGACATAAGATAATCGATATATGTCTTCATTTTAGTACAATTTCGATGACGATGTTTCTTTGTGCAAAAGGTCCGCAATAATCAGCACCCACAATAAAGAAGGGCCGAGCAAACGTTGCTCGCTTCTCTAGAAAGTCACCCATAGAATAATTAATTTCGCGAGGTTTTGCCCTGAAAAATTTCACATATTTTTGTGTCACGCGCCGAGAGAATATTGCCCATCCAGTGGCAAATAAATTTCGCGAACTCCGTAGAGTGTGACATTGACTTCCGCATGCAACTGCCTTCAATGTTTATCTCGATACCTTTTCAAGGTAAAGTACTTTGTTTAAACTCCAAGTAATTGTTTTTTATTGTTAAGGATTGTTATGTACACAAACATTAAGAACAAAGCTTCTAGATTTTAAGGTCCACTTTTAAAAGAAAAATTAGGTTCAACTCACAATAAAATCATGAGAAAAATTCAAGCTGACACATTTCCTGTCGATCTGGTATTATTATCAAACAAAACAAAAATCTCAATCAAAACAATATATTCTATTTGACACGTGACACGAAAATTTGTAAAATGTTTCAGGGCAAACCCTCGCCAAGTTCATTATTCGATGGGTGACTTTCCACAGAAGCGAGCAACATTCACTCGGCCCTTCTTTCATTTGGGTGTTTATTATTGCGGACCCAATGTACAAAGAATCATCATCATAAAAATCGTACTAAAAGAAACACGTATCGATTTCCGTATATCTCTCTACAAAGGCAATTCATTTAGAACTCGCTAACGACCTAACATCGGAATCCTTCCTCGCTTGCTTAAAAAGTTTTCTCGCTTTTTCTCGCTTTTTCGATGGATTTAGATAACGGAAATAATTTCGGGGGTGCGAGTAACAAAACACGAGAATTTTTCAGACAAGTAAGTTCACTGGAGCAAAGCGAAAGTTTTTACATAACCCCAGAGCTCCAAACTTTGAGTGCCTTTGGGAAGCCAGAGACAAATCTTTTAAATACCATTCTAAAAGAATAGCAGGAAACTCTCATTGAATGCATTAAAAATTTCACACGTACGTCGTGGAAGTCGAAACCTTCCTCAACTCTCGACCTCTGATTCTACTTTCATCCAAAAACACATTGATTTACTTCCTTTGTCTCCAGCACATTTTCTTATGGGTAGTTTTATGACTAGCTCAACTGAAGAAGATCTACGTCACTCGTAATTTCTGTTGCGAGAGATACGGCATAATCTAATACTAGTACAATACTTTTCACTGATAAATCAAACACACTTTTTTCTTTCCAATTTCAAGTACCTAAATGATTATACTTAATTTACTCAATCTAAACCTCATAGTTCAATTTAAAAATTAGCATCTGTAAAATATAATAATAAATCATTTTTCCAATAAAATGTGTAAAATGATTTAAAACAGTGTGCTAGATTATCGAATATTTCAAGGCAAAATATCTTTCTGAACATACGGTAATATTTCTATAATTTTCAGAACATTTTCCTAATTCGCGTGGAAAATCAAAGCTTACTTTTGGAACGATTCCATACATTTAGTAGGAATCAATTAATTTCCAAAATTGTAGGAAATATTCCAAAACTGTCGTATAAATTACTCTAAGCTTAGGGAGATTTCCCAAAAAATTGTAGGTATTATCTAATTTCCTAAATTTTAGGGAATTTTCCGTAATTTGTTTAGTGAATTATAAGGACTTTTAGAACAATTTCCCCAAATCTTAAAGAAAATAATTTCTCTTAACAGAAATATGGAATTTTCCCCACTAAAAGTGTGGAAAATGCCCGAAATTTTGTTAAGTGTATTTTTTAAGTTTACCGTATATAGAATAGAGTCAGTCGTTGGATCCCAATTGACTAAATGTTCTTTTAGTTGTAACGCTCCTTGCACCGATTGCTCCTTGCACCGATTGTTCTAATTGCGAGAAATAAAGCGCATGCCCTACCGAATGTAACCGTAGTAAAGCGTATATTTTAATCGGTCTAACGTGTTCATTTCGACATAAAGTCTTTTTATAAAAACTGACTTGCAAGTGAACCATTATTTGTCGATACATCTGCTGAATATCAGCAGAAAGTGCGATTGGGAAGGATCTAAAACGGGTAGCAGTTGAAGAAAGATCTTCTTTTAGCGTAGGTCCGAGTAAAAGAATGTCATTCAAAGAGACACCGGTTGTAGTTTTAGCAGAAACATTATAAACGACCCTTGTTTTGGTTGTAAGCCGTCAGCCTTTAATACGGCGTGGTGAGGAAGATGAGAACAAGGCTTTATTTCGAGAGTCTCCTTGTGATTCTTTTTTGTCACTGAACGGTAACCTAGTAACCACCCGACTCATCGCGCTCATTTGTGTTTTTGTAGTGGTATTCCGCGGCTCACTTCCTCTGAAAGTACTTTTGTTGAATTTTTTCCTCCCCATTCCCACAAGATGAGTGAATCCTGACATTTAATTAATTGCAAGGTATGCGAAATTGTGGTTGCAATAGACATTTCGGTACTTGAAGATTGACGTACCGTCCCGCAAAGATGAATGTACATGAATCTAGAAAGAGCCGAAAGGGACGATAATGACCCGCACTGACTAAATTATCAAAGATCGCTTTACCAAGAAGTATCTGACATTTTGAATTGTTCACAGTCATAAAAATTATATTACGTATTTATTGAAATGCAACTCATAAGAAAAAAATTCTGTGCAACAATCCAACCGCTCTATACAGTATTAAAAAAGCAAGCCGAGAAGTAACACCGCCAGCGGCGGAGCAGCATAGACTTAGGAGTTGGAGAACGTATGTGTATGCGTGTAGGCGCACATATAATCCAACAAGTAGTCATGCATTATAAGATGATCGAAAATTAAACAACGGCTGTGAATTAATAATTCTTGGCTGTTGACTCTTTACAGAGTCTTTTGATACGAGGATATTGCTGTACTTTCGACAGATTCTTCCATTTTCCCCGAGTGTAACTGTTTAATTTTTCACGAATGATAAAGGTAGGTAAAGAATCCCATTGATATACTGTTTGACCGTCTGTAAGGCCGTCGTAGGCATAGTAGCAGCTTGATTCAAAGCAGGTGCAAATTATGGATTTCCTGCCTAACAGTTTGACAAAGACACATCTTGACACTGATTCGAAATAGGCTGTCTGGTCTGATTCAGAAGAAGTATATGATTTTTAACATATTTTGTAAATTGGCCGACAATTGCATGGAATTGATTTTGGAATAAAATTCTCTATACATCGGGTTATTCAATCACGTCTTTATCTGTAATATCTTCTTCTAAATGACTTTGATTCGCGTCGAACTTGTACCAAACTTTGAGATGAATTTTTGACATCTTTAAATCAAATTTGGCGTACTAAACCAGCTACCCACCAATACACAATAAAGTTAAGCTAAATGATATAGATGGGTTAGAAAGGGTAGTTCACTAGACTTCCTTCGGTCGGGGCAAATTATAGGTGGTGGACGTAGAACTTCCTAACTTACTCAATTCTAATTATGGAAGAAGTATGAAAACTTCATAAAGTTCACAAATTTCGTTTTTCACTTCAATCTCACTAATTGTCCAATTGGCTACGAAGGCACATTCTTTCACAATAATCACTGGGTGTTTAAAAGAGTCTGTGCAGTACGTAGCGGAGGAAATTTTGAACTAAAATCATGGATTACACAGGCCGACAAAATTTGACAAAGGTCCGAAACCAGAGACCAGACCTAGTATACCCGAAGGTTTTTGCTGCGCTGAATCCGAATCCGACCTCAGAAA